>NW_022724911.1:0-188 GCF_011630105.1 Anneissia japonica
GTAACATAGCCGCGACCTAATTATTTTGAATAGAATTTATTACTTCATTAATATAATACTTTTTTTGTAATATAAAAATAAGTTTAAAAATTACAAATGAAGACAAAAAATAGACTATCTTGTTTCTCAATCTTTTCTAATGTACAGTAATAATAATGCCCCTGTATTTTGACCATCAAAATGGCTGG
>NW_022724911.1:280-734 GCF_011630105.1 Anneissia japonica
TGCCGAAAATTAGTCTTTGAACTAATCTGGATACTGTATATAACCACTGTCAATGTATCATGCAGAAGTTCAGTTCTGTGCACATTTTTCCAAGCCATTTTCCGCGCAAATTTGAGCTAGTTTTCAAGTATCATCCACATTCCAGGACGAATAAACTGGTATTTTAGTAATGCTGTAGTAGTAGTAGTAGGTCCTAGATAGTTCCATGGACCTAATAATTAACATGTAAATTAATGTACTTTATTTAAAATAGTGTTGTTTGTTTGTCTAATGTTTGAAATATTATTATATAGTTTGTATGCCTAGGCCTAAACTAGGGGCCTAGGCCGCGCCAGGCAGTAGAGTAGTATTCCGTATTCTCTACATACATACAGTACTACTGCACTAGGACTAAATGCTAGGCTATGCCTACACAGGTAAGACAAGTTGGTATTAAACAAACCTATTTAACGCC
>NW_022724912.1:0-1869 GCF_011630105.1 Anneissia japonica
GAATAGTTAGTAGTAGCAATAGTGATACTATTATTATCATCCTAATTGTTATTATTACTATTATTATTCATTTCATTTCATTTATTTATTCGACCAATACACATTTACAAAAGGTGCAGTACAACAAAAGTTATGGTCAGGGGCAGCTTAAGCAAAATTTTACTATAACTCATTGAGAGTCAGCTGCCCCATTAATAAATATAAACATAAAAGGCATTTAAATACAATACAATAAATAGCAGAAATAGGCCTATCATAATTATAAAAAAAAAAAAAAAAAAAAAAAAAAAAATCAAAATTGCTCTTACTTAGTATGTAATAACTGATATGTAATTTATATAATGAAAACATTACCGAAATTATCTTATTACAGATAAGTTTAGTATTAATGAAGGGGAAAAAAAGTAGGTTCATATAAACTTAATGGTATACTAATTCAATAAATTTCAACAGTGTAGATACAATAATTAAAAGAGTAAAAAGAAGAATTTATTTATTAATATTTTGATTTTTTTTATCTTCTATGATAGAAGAAAAAATTAATATTCAGTGACTGTGTGTAAAGCAAGACGGATTGACAGGTATTAGCTTTTATCAATGAGCCATCACAAACAGTCTGTAAGGTTTGATAGTTGGTGAGAGAATGTAGCTAAAATTAACTATAAACGATCTATAAACTATCGCTAATGCGGATCATAAAGCGCCATAAACTTTGTTCCGTTATCTTCTTTATCCCTCTCGATTTGTTTGACAGAGAGAGTAGAGAGCAAATCGATCGTTAACAAGGTATTTGGTCTGTGTGTGTACATACACGCGTATGTACATGTATGTGCGTCACACGACAACGAGAGTAAATGTATTACGTCATATCTACAAGAAGAGACAAACTTTTGAAAGTGATGTAAGCCATCATCATCGTGTATGTTGTGGCAGTACATCTAGGAATTTTTAGGGTAAATATAACAAGTTTCATCAAGAATCCATGATTATGGATTTGTGCAGGCCTATATATAATTTTAGCTCTCCATCAAACTAATATGCCTAGTTAACTCAGAAGGTACCTTAAACATTTACCATGTTAAGAGCAGGCCTACTTAAAGATGTTCTATACGATAAAATCAGGAAAAAATCTATTAAAACATCTTCCACAAGAATTAATCATGCTGATGAGGCCAATCATGTAACTGTGCTGTGTAATAATTTACATTTTCATATTAGGCCTATCATTATTATATTATTATTATTTACCTATTTTTCTATATTCGTCAGTCTGTTTGAGGGTGAATTAAAGTGTAAACTCATCTTTTGGTTTCATCATGGAGCTAATTTCATAGCTTCTGATCTGATAGTTATTGGCTTTGAGCGTCATAAAGAAACATCTTTTCTACGTGATTATTAGAACAATGGGATAATAATACTTCATCATCAAACATACGACTTATATCAGCTGACAACGGAAAGTAGCTCACAATCACTTGCTTAGAATACTCTACTACAAAACAGCGCAGATCACTTTATTATTCGCGTCGCATTTACGGCGATGAAGAGAATGGGAATACGGTATTAAGTGCGGATTCGTGAAGTGCATTGCCCACGGAAAACAAAAAGTACTGTACATATAGGCCCACTTACAATTCTGAAAACAATAATTTAGCTACGTTAAGTTTTTTTTTGTTTTTTTGTTATCGATGGTGATGTCATCATGGTATTTATCATATTTCATATTGTAATAATGTCTATTAATTTAATTAGGATGTGTACACGTCAATCACAAAATAGACACACACCATCGTGGGGGGGGGGGGGGTTAAGCTCCTCCATCGGTCTGGCCAAGTTAGACATATAAATACATAGCCCCCCCCCCCCGTC
>NW_022724912.1:3357-6765 GCF_011630105.1 Anneissia japonica
AGTGGTAGATCAGCGGTTCAGTGATTTCGTATTTTGGTGTGAACTTGTTAAACCATTTTCTGTTATTAATGTATGTAGTATGCAAGATTTTTTTTTATATCTGATCTGTTTCATGCTTTTTGATGTTTTTGATGTTGAGCGTAATTCGTAATTCTTTAATTTAATGGTTTTGATGCAGTGAATTCATTCAATTATTTAACAATAATAATTATAATAAGTATTATTATAATAACTACTGTAGCAATCATTTATAATTATATAATAATTATAAAAATAACAAATGCTTGCTATGGTAATTATTTATAATTCTGTAGTTTTCTCTTGTTTTTTATCTAAACAATTTTATGAAAATCTTTATGTAAATTTCCTATTTTGATGTAACATAATTCGTAATTCAGCCTTTTTGGCTGCCATGTTTTATGCTTTTTGTAAATTTTTAATAAAATACCATTATGTATATATAATGGAAAGCACGATGGTTTCCACAAAATCGCTACAACACTGTCGATAGTGTTTCAGTACAATCGTTATTATGCGTTATAGCTGCTGCTTCCGATGCATTCGAGAAGGATACCCGTCGACACCGACCGATCAACGCTCCAACAGCTGATCTGGTTGAGAAGGGGGTAGCCCTACCCAAGGCTGCTGCCACTTTGTTTTGGATACTCAGTTCGTCGCCTATCTAGAAATACAAAACACAATATAGATAGCTCCAAAATATAATGTCTGGCGTTACATGCGCACTAAGGCCTAAATGCATTTGTGTCTACGTAATGTGTTGGACAGGATTTGTGTGAGTTTTTTGTGGGTTTTTAAATTACCGATTTATATTTTTCCAATAATTTTTTTTCTCACAACATTTTATCTTGGTAACTAGGCCTATCCATTCCCTAACACGCGACATCAACTTTTTTAGGAAGGACAATAGTGGTATAGAGGGCGGAAGACTGACATATTCTTATTTCAGACTCTCTATTCGATCATTCAGAATAAATGAACAGCTTGAACAACGTTTACCTCCTCTCCCTTCTTGAGCATGTTTAATATTACACTAATGACACCCAGGGACCAACTCTATGCTGTGACTAAGTGCGAATAAATAAAACATCACAGCTATTGCAACGAAAATAATGATAGATTCCAAACCCACACCCCTATCCAGAAAATGTAACAGTCAACTTTCCTTAGAAGGTGATTGGCTGAGTGGAGAAAAAGTTGGCAGAAGACAGAGTTTGGACTTAAGAAGTTTAAAATGGACTTGTAGTACTCGTAGGGGAAAAAAGGAATTATGGAGTAAAATGGCTACCACAGTTATTATTTAAGGTAGGATACCTTAAATTACAGGGTTCTAACTAGCCAATGAAGCAGAATTAAGAAAGCAATATGAGCCTTCTGTTACTAGCAGTAGTACCAGATCCCTGGTGGTGGTAGTAGTACCAAAGGGTAGTACCAAGCAGTATGGTATACCTACTAGGCCTAGCCTATGTCAATTTGGTTGATCCTAGTTATACTACTTAGTACAGCCTTGTATGGTAGGCCTAAGCTAGGCCTGCGTAGACCTAGTGGATCCAATTATAGTTGCCGTGTGTTAGGCAATGGTTGCGCAAGCGGGCGGGGGCAGGGTAGGAATTTTCCCACCGTCGGACAGGCCTTGACCCCCCTTGTCCGATGCACGACAAAAATTGTAAAAAAATAATAAATTGCCTATCTAAATAACGTTATATTGACTGCCAATCCCTAATATTGTGGTCTAAAAGAACATTTTGGTCCATACTAAGCCATAAAAACTCTCCCTGTGAACCCTTTATGGGCCTTTGACCAAAGCTTCGTCAACACCTCCGTCGACATGTCGGACCACTTGTCGACAAATTTCTGGCACCACCGCTGCTGTTAGCCAATGTATGATATAATCACCCTGTGTGGTGGATAATGTAAGCCATGTAGCTGTTAGCCTCGCCTGGCTTTGAATGCACACCTGATAAATTCCTGCCCCTACCAATCAATAGGCCTAGATAGGTACCAGTAGCTACGTAGTAAGCCTACCACTATAGTGCATTCACACCGAATCTAAATTTTCAGATCGGAAAGCCTACAGAATCGATCAGAAAATTAAATTGGTTTTAAATCCTGTTATCGACTGGATACATCTTAAATTCAATGCAAACTTTGTTACAGAGAAACCCCTTCTTCTGGTGAATATCAAGATGGTTTGTGTAATGTAACTTACAACAGGTGTATGAATGTAGTTTATATGTTCCAAAGACAAAGAGCAGATGAAAACTTACTGTCCTTCCCCTTGGCACATTAATTTTTTTTTTTAAATACCTGTGCTTCCAACTTGCAACATCTTATAATGGAGAAACTCTGATAATGAAATAAATAATAACCAGACATATCTGCAAAACTGCTTTGGATTTATTTATTTCTAACTACAAACAGAAGTTTCAAAGTCCAATAAGGTAAAACAAAACCAAATTAACAGTATTGGCAACATACATATCTGGGTTTATTTACCTTCAACATAATGCACTGGGGGTTTTTGTAATCACAAGTAGAATTTAACAATAATCAATCAATGAATGATGATAAAATAATTACAATACTGTATAAGTAAAATGTTTGTACACAAAAGAAGTGCAAGTGTTATACATTGGATAGAGTATTTCATGTCATAGAGGGCAGCAGATAAATGTATTATTAACACCATGAGTAAAGCATTGTAGTAAAGGAATTGCACACTTAACAATTTTATTTTCTGAAGAATTCTTAAGAAACTGCATAGAATGAGGATATATCCCTTAAATATTTTGCTGTACTTAGCAACAACTAAAATACCAAATTGTTGCACATACAGTATAACAAGTGCCTGGTTACACATTCAGTGTTAAATAAAAACATTAAAAGAACATTTTAAAATGTTTAAAGTAAAATATATGCCATATAGTTGTTTTATTAGACAAATGATATAAAACAGTATTTGTTAATACAGAGGCTAGTATTGTGCAGAGCTCTGACAACTTGATTACATAGTGATATGAACTTTATAATGTGAAGATCAACTTCATAAAAAAAATAGTTTTATTATTTTACTTTTTATTATTACATTCAAACTTTCCAAATCATCCAATCTAAAATTACCATATTTTAAGTGTTCAGTTCAGATGGGACCAATAAAGGTAGTTTATCATACTTCCTGGTAAAATATAAAAATAAATCACTAAAATAATAATCTGAAAGCAAACGTTCCTTGTATACAGTTCTAACCAAAAAAATAAAAAAATAAAAAAAAAAATTAAAAATTTAGAAATTAGGGCAGACCAAAACTAGGTAAATAAAGTAGAGAATGGCAGAAGGGTCCCTCCCCTCTTAAATCAAAATGACACAAAAACTCAACTGAATAATGCACTG
>NW_022724913.1:0-829 GCF_011630105.1 Anneissia japonica
GCCATTATTTCCGGGGCCATTTTTTCCGGGGCCATTTTTTCCGGGGCCATTCTTACCGTACACCCCCAGTAGTGTACGCAATTGGGCTTGTGTTCACTTTGGACCCAGTACATTTCGAGACGAGCAGAGGGGTTACCCCGGTGTACTGATGGTCCATATATTCCCTGTTGTGGACAGACGATAGTAACTGGTACCGATTTACCGGGTAGCTGAGACATGAAGAGACCCTTAAAGGAGAAGAACGTTACTGTACGAGCTAGTCCACAGCGCTTTGAGACTCCGGTATAAAGTACTATATAATTCGAACTACATTACATTAGATTGCTGTATTGTAATTATGAATCGAATGTTTAAAAGGTAGTTTTCTATGAAAGTAAATTACTGGATTGTTTTGCTACAAGTAGAAGAGTTCGCTTAAAACATGACAGCAATTGTCAATTATGAGCGCAACTCATAATTCCATAATTCATAAACCCCAACCTCGAGGTCGGGGTTTCAATCCCTCGCTGTGCATTTCGCTTGTGTCCTTGAGCAAGACTTGAGCATTGCTTCTCTTCGCCCAGGAGTATAAATGGGGACCCAATGACCAGGGAAAAAGAACTTCAGCGCTTCGTAACTGAAAAGTAAGGCACTATACCAATAACAATTAACAAGTAACTGTATAAAGTGATTTTTAACTATAGTACTTTTCTAAGCATATTTCTAGCGGGGAGAAGATGTGGTACCATCAAATTTAAGGATTGTGCGAAATTTTCCCTCTAGCCAAATTAATGGTAATTACAAAAAATGCTGATTCCTCATTTTCCACTTTTAATCTTTAAACGTTTTT
>NW_022724914.1:0-1108 GCF_011630105.1 Anneissia japonica
GTTCATTATCAAAGATATGAACTTCCAATGAGACAGATTTAAGCACATGCTTTTTACTGGCTACTTACTTTATCATGCTTCCCATAATTTAGAAGTAACCTGTATTGTACAGGATACTACAGGTCAACAAAGTTTTAAGCTGCAATTAAAGATGATATCATTAAAGCCCAGAAATTCATCAAGGTATTAAAATGCTCATTTAAAAGTATTAGAGAAGATTTAATTTTCCAACTATACATAGATATATTTTTTACTGATTTACATACTTTACATTACAAAAATCTTAAGAAGGGGAACATATTGATGAATAAAGTGCAAAACAGGAAAGCACAGAGCATCAAAAAAGGGGAAATATTAAGAAGACTTAAAGAAGAGCGGAAAACTAGATGAATGCATGTATTAGTCAGCACAGGTTGTGACATAATCCAAAAATCTGTCACTTTTTGAATCCTAAGCTACTCAATGATTTTGCCATCTAATCCAAGAAATGACAGTAAATCAGTAAAATGTCAACAAGTGTTGCTGGTAGTGTGCTGGTTGGTTGTTGGTGCTTGCTTACATAAAAAGGCAGTCACAATACTTAACTGTTTCCTCAAATCATATGAGCATTTAAAAACTAAATTATTTTTTCTGTTGCAATCAGTCAAATTAAATTGTATTTATTTGTATGCATTTATAATACGAAATAAATTTTCATCAAATACAGAAATGAATGAAATTGAAGTTAAACCATTGGTACATTCAACATGGATTAAACAAGTACACCAAAAAAAAAAGACTAATGTTAAATCTAGTTTTTATTTGTGTAAATACCATGTAGTATGTTTCTTAACACAATTTTGATCATCCAATACCTTGTTATGCAAATGCCAGTATTTTGTTATAGTTTCATTATTTGGTTTTTATTATTGACACCTTCCTTCCAATAATTTCCCGATATCAATCGCCCATACTAATGCCTGGGTATTATCATAGTTTGTCATAATAAATAAAATAAATAGATAATTAATGTTATTAAATAATTATTATCAATGTTGTTAAAATGAGATTGGTAAATAATTTCATCTGTTCCAATGTAATATATCAAGTTCAATGTTCATTTCTCTTG
>NW_022724915.1:0-1033 GCF_011630105.1 Anneissia japonica
ACGTTGAAGAAATGATGACATACTATTTTCGGTTAAAACAGATGTATCTTCAAGATGTTGAATCAGTTTCCATGGACTAGAAAAATTGCCTTCATATAACTGACTAACCTTCTGGAGATCTTTAACTGAAAAGTCTTTTCCCAGAGCAACAACCTGTTGACGATGTGGTGAAAATTGAGTGATCTTCACTTCATCAGGATATGTCTCATATCTCTGGATTATTTCTTTCAAATATTTCAATCCAGTTAGTTCAATTGTTTCAAACAAAACTGAAATGTCTGTTGACTTCAAAATGCCAGGTGCTATTAGCAATTGAAATAAATCAAATGCACACTTAGCTTTCTTCAAATCTGATTTAACATTTGCAAGATCTCTGTACAGAACCCTCAACAGGTCTACATACTTTTCACCTTTCTTGCTGATTGCATCAGAAAGTTGCACAAGCATCGACGAGAACTCTGTGGGAAACGATGGCAATAACAATAATATAAAATATTATTGAAAATTAAAATTTCAGCATTTGATGGTTACATTACAGGTTATCAAACTCTCCTATAAACACAAACCTGCTCTGCATGTGAAAATTTCACATACAAACAATAAAAAGTGATATACAGTATGGCGAGACATTCTCAACAAAAAAAAGATAGATTCAAGTATACTGAGCAAGATGTATAACATTCAGTTTTTATCTTGGATTTACTGTAAGACATATAGAATATTCAGTCTTACTACATAATAGTATCAGGCTTTTAATTTTGGATTTAAGTGGTTGTTTTATTAAATATATAGAATGCAAATTATTTTGAATGTATGCATGTCCTGGAATGATGCTGAGGCTGAATTTTGTTTTAATTTTTCATTTCCTGTGACTTCTACTCATCTCAGATGTGAAGGTTGCAGGCTCTGTATGACTGCTACTGTTTTTAGTGTAATGATAATGAAGTACTTTGTGATGATAACTGTTGGTAGGTGAAATAGCAGGCCTGTATATTGCAAAGAATGATCAATATTTTACCTGGATCCTTCATCC
>NW_022724916.1:0-569 GCF_011630105.1 Anneissia japonica
TTGATTAAATTGACAGAGAGATAGAGAGATAAGTGCAAGTTACCTTAGTGCATGTCGGTGTATTATGTATTATACGCTAATACAGTTATTTTGTATGTGGAAGTATAAGTCCCCTTTCCACAAAAGGTACAGGTAGTCCCGTATACATCATCACTGAAGAGGGAATGAGCTATTAGCCCATCGTACTAAGCCTCGGAATTGTGTGATATGGTGGCCAATTGCTTTCTACGCCGCCTTTTTCCTCCCCAGTAGTGAACCGGGTGGAGAAAAAGCAAACGTAGGTAAAGTGCCTTGTCCAAGAACGCAATCGAAATGCATAGCGAAGGTTCGAATAGTCTGTTGCTGACCTGTGTGTAGGTTTATGTAAAGATGTTTAGTATAGGAGAGCCACCTGATAGTGCTAGTAGTGCTAGTGCAGGTAATGAACATTTTGTTTGTTGTTTGTTTTGTTTTGTTCTGCTTTTACCTGGATATTTAATAAATGAAATGAATCTCCGACTTCGAGGTTGAGGGACGAAGCGTAACTACTGCCGCGCCAACCGCTCTCACTTTTCACGAAACAACAATTT
>NW_022724917.1:0-1459 GCF_011630105.1 Anneissia japonica
TATATAGACCTATATGTATATATATATATAGGCATATATATAGTAAAATCGGATATAGTTGTTTCCATTTATGCCTTATAAATACATAAAAGCAGATACAAAAGTAAAATAATTGCCTACGTTGACATTATAGACATAACATTTATAACTTTCTTATTATTGTCCAGTCAATTAAACAACTTCGTGTTTTATAAACCATGCTAAGAATTAATGACAACAGGCTATATATACACTACATATATATACTATTTCTATTCATAAAACACTAGGTCCATATTGTTGTAAGTTACACTATGCAAGTTAAGATGATTATTTGCATGAATGAATGAATTATACCATGTTTCTTTCCACCATGATTATACAAGTTCATTTGCACGGTCAGGCAGTCCTCGACAACACAGATCAGAGCTTCGATATTTATTCAAACTAATGCAATCTATACAAAAATCAAACCTCCTTTTCATTAGCCAACTAAATATAACATAAATTCAACAAATAGCTACTCTATTATGTCGAAGACCAGTAATAATAATAATAATAATAATAATAATAATAATAATAATAATAATAATAATAATAATAAAGATTTATAAAGCGCACATGTCCACCAATGGTACTCAAGGCACATATATACATAAATGGCAAATAATATATAATAATATATAATTACCCTGGCTTCTGACCCCACTGGAAATAAGTCTGGTGTACAATCACTAGACTTAATGGGTCATCCAGGCATTCAATTAATTATTCATCTCTTTTTTTTTTATGTTCGTTCTCAAAATGTTATTGTTATGTATGTGATATTCAATGCAAAATAAATCAAATCAAAAATCAAAAAGACAGTTGTAAACTCACCACTCCGTTTACTCAACGACGGTCCGTTATAAGGTACCGGTACGATAATTTAAAAAAGTGTATTTTAATAAACATGATGTATAGCACGTTGCACTGACATATGTATTCATAATAATAACAAAATTCACACCGTGCATTTCTTCGGTTGACAGAAAATGGTAAATTAAAAAAAAAGAAAAAAACCCAAGGTATGTCATCATAATAAGAATGCATTGTGTGCATACTGCTACTACTACTAATAATAATAATAGCTGTGTTGCGCATCCCGCAAAGCATCATACAAAAACCATTTAATACTTAGGCCTAACTATTAATCAAAAGTAGTTCCAACAGGATAATTACTGTATTATTACGGCCTATAGTCTTTCGTGGAAATAATAATAATAATAAATTGGAGAATTTGTATAGCACCTGTTAAAAAAAAATAACAGACTTATTATTATCATGCATATTCTATCATTAGTTAATCGTAGGTAAAATTATTCCAAATATTTAAGATTGTGAAAGGGAGCACGGAGATTTGAGAGAGGCACAAGGTTTAAGATAAAGAAATGCTGTAGAACAAGAATGAGGCAGGCTACTTTTTCATAAATGAATGGAA
>NW_022724918.1:0-11422 GCF_011630105.1 Anneissia japonica
AATTTTGGTAATACAGATTTACATTCTGAGTTTACTTTAATTTTGGAAAAAATACACAACAATAGATACCTATATTAGCAGTATGCCTATACTTAATGCCTTGAATAATTTTCCATATCAAGCAATATGGTGAATAAGGACCCTATACATAAAATTGATATAATATTTTTTATCATATTTAACTGAATAATTGTTGTCTAAGTTTTGAATGTAGGAAATGAATTTATTACTGTTTTGTCATTGTATTTTTTGTTAGGTCAGCTTTCCCTTCTAAGGGAACTGGATAGCTTTTTAACAGCAACAAGGTCAGTAAAAAAGGCTTCTATAAATACACAACAAAAAATATTTTCATTAACTTGTTTTATTTACGGAAAATAAATGTAGTCAGTTATATAATAGATGCTACAAAAAATAAAGTAAGAATAATATCAACAAATGATTTTTATAAACCATCATTAATGTTATTGTAAACATGCTATATAAAATCAATATACTTATTGTATTTTATTATTCTTGTACTTAATCACATTTAATGTTAATTATTGCTTTGCTCCTCACTTTGAGTTCCTTTTTTGAATGAACATTTTGAATAAATTATCATTTAATCAATAAATTAATATTTATATTAGCTACTATCTAGCAATTTCTAAACTATACATCTTATCAACAGGTAGGATAAAAGATGTTTTCATCATTTTAGTAAAAACCCTATTCATAAAACCTATTGTTATATTTTGCTGCTTTACAGGACAAGGGTTGAAAGACAAGGACAGCACTCTGAAGTCAAGTTTATATGATAATGACATATATATTGGAGATTTTGATGATAATGATGATAACAAGATAGATGATTTTTATGAAGATGACAACTGGTGAAAGACATTTTAATGAGATTAACAAAAATTAAAGGAAGAGAGTGAAGGCAATATAAATTATTTCCATTTAGAATTCTTGTAGGAATTTGTCAGAAAATTATGAATTTTAAAGCCCTGCCTCTTTGAAAAAAAATATCTTCTTTGAAAAAGAAAATATGTTATACATATTAATTTTCTATGGCCTGTTTCTTCACCCCTTTTCCCCCAGTTTTTAGTTATTAATGACAGGCTCTGAAGAAAAAAAACACTGTTGATATGTTGTACAACTGATTTTTCTAAGACACAAAAAAGGTGTTAAAGAAAAATGGTTAATAGGATACAGATTTATAAATACAGTATTTAAAATTGTGGAAAGGGTGTTAATCATCCCCTTTTCCACCTTGTTTTCCTCCAAAGCCTGGCTTTAATCTTTATATTATTAGCTGTTGCCGATTATTTATTCAGTGTCTTAGAAAGTTAATAACATATAAAATCCGGAGCCTAGCTTTTAAGAAATACATATTTATCTGCAAGTATAAATTTCATACTACAGAGATATTGAGTTTTGAGCATCCTGTCTTTTTTTTTTTATTGTTATTAAATGATAATAACTTAAATCTTCTTTACATACTTTAAATGATGGTTTCTGTTATTTTTCACTAATCACTACATCCCTGAGCCCAATCACACAAATTATATTGGCTGAGGGTCGCCTTAAAACGACCGTTTCATTTACCTGTAGTTTTTTGGGTCCTCTTGGAGTCGCAAATTTTCATATTTGCCCCAAGTTGATGAATTGCATGACAGTAAATTTGAGGTAGATCACCTTCTTGCCTCTTGATTGGCTGTACAATAAAAAAATCTCTGGCACCCTCCCACTTTCCCTATACACCACAGCATTTTAAAAACTCCTATCCATTTGCTGTTGTATTACCTTCCATCTATACATCTAAAGGACAGTCCACCTGATCACCTTCCCAGTTAATCTCCCTTGAAGAATCTTTTTCCTGTTATTATTTTTTCAGTAGTGTTTTATTTCACCTGAAGAAATCTTTATTATGAGAAAGTTTACTGCTATCAAGAAGAGCTTGGCGACCCAGGTTCGATCTGCGTTCAGATTTGAAAATGAGATGGCCCAGGTCTTGCATTGCAGGATGCTGGGCCGACTTTAAAGTCGGACCAAATTATCGTCGCATGTGGGCCATTTTAAAATTTATTGATTGTTCACACTTCGCAGTCCTGTAACTATTAAGGGTGATTGGGTTGTATGACCATGTTACATTGAAATACAGGTTCATTTCATATCACTAAAGTTTAACATGTAGTATCAGTCAAAATACAGGAAAATAACTATAAAATTTAAAAAAATAGCTCATTTAAAAGATTCAAATAAATTATTATCTTCTGACAAGAAAGAGATTTAAAAAAATTGTTTTCACTGATTAACAGACATTTTACTACAAAAATAATTCAATTGACTGATAATAAATTTAGGAATTTTGTAGTAAAATATCTGTAAATCGATAAAAACTTTTATTTTCGATCTGGTTCTTGGTGGAAGCTAATCGTTTATTTGATTCTTTTGAATAAGCTATTCAATATTTTTAGGTATTTTCCTTTATTTGACAAATAGGCCTATATTACATTTTATTTTTTACTCTCTGTAGGGGTGGCACCAGAATTTGCCCGAATGGGAAGGGGCCAAGGTCCCCGACGGGTGGACTAATATCCCAGACGAAAAGAAGTGTGCGTGGTCGAGCGTCGGGCTCAAATTCTTTCCAACCTAGTTCAGGGGAACCCCCCCCCCCCGATAAATATGACAATTTATGGGTTTCAAATGCTTACTGAATAATTTTTATTATAGGAGTCTACTAATAATAATGTAGAAAATACATACATTTTTACCCAACGAAATGTGATTTTTGTATAATAGGTAACCTCGAGATTTACATGCTGACTGATTCTGGGTTCTGTTTCCGAGCAGTTTCTTCTTTTCTGTTTCTTAGCAGGTTTTCTCTCTCTCTCCCTCTCTCTCTCTCCCTCTCTCTCCCTCAATAAATAATTGATAAATTAAGCCTTCAAAAACAGGCAGACCAAAGAATGGAAAAAACCAAGCAGCAACATGACAAATGCGCACTCCTGTTGTTGAGACGGCGTCACCACCACTACCGCGTACACGCACAACCACTACCGCGTACACGCAGGTACTCCGGCGACAGTATGCTGGGCTCCGGTAGCTTCCACCTTGGATAAGCCTCGGCTCTACTACCGTGCACTGCTAAGGTGGCGACGCCGGCTCAAGTAAGGGAGTTGCGACTTTAATGAACAAAAAACAAAACACTTAAATACTCTTAAACTACAAAAATTGTAAAAAGATAAACTTAAAAAGGGTGGGTTTTAAGTTTCTTCTTAAATGTATGAACGGAAGTTGATTCACGGATAGAGGCTGGTAGTGTGTTCCAAAGTCTTGGTGCAGCGACAGAAAAAGCCCTATCACCATAAGTTTTGAGTCGCGATGCTGGAACGGATAGTATGAATCTATTGGTCGTTGATCTCATAGACCTACTACAAGTTACAGAACGTGACGTTAGAAGTTGAGAAATGTATTCAGGTGTCTTGTTGTGCAGGGCTTTGTACGTAATGAGTAGAATCTTGAATGTGATGCGCTTGTCAATTGGTAACCAGTGTAGATGATGGAGAACATGTGAAATATGTTCACGCCTGGAAACTCCAGAGACTAAACGAGCTGCCGTGTTAAGGCATAGCTGTAGTCTATTTAAACGACAGGCGGGAAGACCATACAGAATTGCATTGCAATAATCTAGCCGTGATGTTATAAGTGCATGAACTAACTTCAGAAGAGCATTTTTTGTTAGGAACTTTTGAATATGCTTGATGTTGCGCAGATGATATGAAACCGATTTACAAACGGTGTATATGTGTTTTTCCATCTTCAATGATGATCAAAAACAACCCCTATATTATGGACTTTGGAAGATGGTAGGACATTGGTGTTACCAACTACAACACCATTAATCGGAGGTGGTCTTCTAAGGTACTTTGAATGAAAATAGAGAACCTCAGTCTTACAAGGATTAAAGAAGAGCATGTTTTGTGACAACCAGGACTGAACATCCCAAACACATGCTTCAATGGTTTTCTTGGCTTCAGACCAGTGGTTGACATGGAAGCTAAGATAGAGTTGAGTGTCATCATTCCTTCCTTCCTTCTTTCTGGCAACATCATTTTAAAAGGCTTCTAGTAGCAAACTACTGGACAGATTTTATTAAAACCTGGTCAGTAGGGCCGGTGCCACCTCCCATTTATGTGTTGTTCACAACTTGGGGTCAAATATCACATAAGGGGCATTAGGGTCAAAAAACCAAAAATCGTATAAAAGACTACTTGTCTCACAAATAACGTAGCACAGTCTTGTCCTTTGCACATATATATTGGCATAAGGCAGAGTCTATAGGGTGTTCAGGGATAAGGGGTCAAAGGTCATTAAGGGGTAATTTTCATCTTTTCTCTGGAAACATTTCAAAACACTACTAGTGCCAAACGGTTGTACCGATTTCAACCAAAACTGGTCAGTTTTATTGAAAAAACTTTCAATAAAAGATTTCATCTGTCACAAATAACATAGCACAGTCTTGTCCTGGGCACATTTGTATTGGCATAAGGTAGGGTCTCTATGGTGTTCAGAGATTTACGGTCAAAGGTCATTAAAGGGTTATTTTTTGTTCTCTCTAGTAATATTTCAAATGCCACTAATGTCAAACCATTGGCTTGTCCTGGGCACATATGTATTGGCATAAGGTAGGGTCGCTATGGTGTTCAGATATTGACGGTCAAAGGTCATTAAAGGATTATTTTTTGTTCTCTCTAGTAAAATTTCAAAATGCTACTAATGGCAAACCATTGGACGAAATTCAATCAAATTTCGTCATAAAGAACCGGCGACACCTCCTATACCCCAGTCTGGGATCAGGGTTACATAGGGGTCATCGGGGTCAAATTTTCAAAAAAACTCCAATTGAGCTCGAATTTACCAGGAATGATCCTTAGGACCTTCTAAACATGAACAACGACTCTTCACCTATAGGTCAAAAGTCACAAGTGTCACTATAGTGAAAATTATCAAATCATAATGAAAACTTGAGGATATTTGCTCACTGAACGGTTCACTACACACTTTAACACAGTAAATGAGTCAAAACCGGACCCCCTTTTCTCACAAAATCGACTATAATTTGAATGGTTTCATTTGGCAATCTGGGACGATCGGATTATGAAACTAGATGTTTTAAGCTTTATAATCCTCTATATATTTTTATAATTAATGCAACATTTAGTGATCATTTTTCTTTCAAAATTGACTATCTCTTATGCTTTTGCATAGGAAAAAGGTTAAAATTAGTGTGTTATTTGGTATACTTCCTGCTTCTTTTTACCACAACACTGCAACGACAGGTCGCTAAACTTCGGGGTGAACGGTCAATTGTAGCTAATAAATTAAGCTTTTTTTTACCATGTAAGTCCCATGCTGGTTGCTTAAATAACCGTTGATCATTTTTTCTTTAAAATGTTGTATTCAGAACTGTTTTTACCCTGTCTATGAATGACGTCACAGGCTTAAAGCCAATAGCAGCTACGAATTTCGAGTTTTCTGCTGTTAGTGCGTTCATGCATTAGATGCAGGTCAAATTTACCTGAATGAGCTTTTGTCGCAAATAGAGGAAAATTTTTCATTATGATTGCTAGTGACTAAGAGATTGGACCAATTGCATTAGACAGACTCCTACCAAACATGGGGTGTTCACACAGGTTGAGCTTAAAGGTCAAAATGGTTATCTCTTAAAAAATGACTGGGTAATCTGACGGGGTAATTTCCATACAGATTGTAGGACTCTAAAATTGATTAAATATAATCCTTTATTGTTTCGCCCCAGGACCCCAATGGTTCTGGGCATCCCGGCAAGCCAACACTTACACTAATTGTCAGCGGTGACGCCAGAAATTTTCCGACAAGGAAACCCAGCATGTCTGATGGAGGGGTCTGAATTAAGGGACCGACTAGAGCATCAGACGGCCTTGAAAGAAAACCCCTGGTAGAGTTTTTATGGATTAGTGTGGTCCAAAATGTCCTTTTAGACCATAATATTAGGGATTATCAATCAAAATAACGTTGTTTCGATATGTAAATTATTATTTTTATATTTTTGATCCAACGACCTAGTCGTGTCGTGACGTCGGACGACATGGTCCAGGCCCGTCTGACTGAGGAAAAATTCCCCTTCCCCGCTGGCGCCAGGGGCTGATACTGTAGGGAAACGTGCCCCCCCCCCCACCATTTTGACTTTTTTTTTTTTTATTTCAATGCATATCAGTGTTATGTATTACTCATTTATCTATTCTAAGACTGCTGTGCCTCCCACCCCCGTTTGAAAAATTCTGGATCCGCTCCTCCCTACACCGTTTGGGAACACCAAAAACCGTCGATCAAATCCAAGCCTCATTTGTGTCTTGGTGTCAAATTATTAAATGCCTCTGCATCACTGTTAAATTTCTAAAAACACGGAAAGAACAAGTGTCCTGGCCAAAATAAAGATCTTAAACCATAGAACCAAGGTGGGTTGAACGAAAGAGTATTAAGAATCAATTTTCATCAGTTTGTCAGACCGTATCGTAATAACGTGCAGTATGGAATACCACCTGAAAAGACCAGACTGGGGTACGAACAAATAGCACACCAGCTGATCAGAGTATATTCGTTTCAATCAACCATTTCTTAAAATAAATGTTACCCAAAATTAATGCCTTCAAATGACTGCCAGCGGCAGGGGCGCAGATCTGTTTCGAAAGGTGGTGGGGTGGGGGTTAATCATAAGTCCACACCCACCATGAGGAAATAATACCTAGATTGCCGGAAATGACACTCCTATTTAGTAAAAATTTCATCATCATCACATCACCATCACATCAAAATTATATACATAAGGCCTAAGTATTTTGGCGTCTCAAGACCCCAAATGTACTCTCATTATTTAACAAAATTACATGCATATAATTCATTACTTCATATATAATTTAACATTTGTTCATTATAAGTTTTGACTCCAACAATTATATATAAATAATTGGTAAGCAATTTTCATTATTCATAAATAATATAAAGTAGCAAAACATTATTTATAAATAATTGAAATGCCGAAAGTCATATAAATAATGATTTTTACTTATAGGCCTAGTCATTATAAATATTTGTTTTTAAAATTTACAAATAAAGAAAATCGTTCCACCAATTATTCATATACAATTGTTGGAAGCAAAACTAATTATATGTATGTAATGAAGAAATGTTGAATTATACATTAAATAACTAGTTATATTTATGTATATAATTTTGTTAATATGAAAGTACATTTGGCGCTTCATAGATTACTGAATGTAATGAAGAAATGTTGAATTATATATTAAATAATGAATTATATTCATGTATATAATTTTGTTAAATATGACAGTACATATGGCGCCTCATAGATTTACTGAATTTTAGTTTGATTACGGTATCATACAGTACTGATACCAATGTACATTAACAATAAAATGTGGCAGTGGCTATCTATACATAAAAAAACCATCCAATCAGAATTAGAACCGGTGTATCAATAGTCCGCCTACTGTTAATATAGCTTATGCTACAAGTGCAAAACTGATTTGCATGTCAATAAACACTATGGAAAATCAGAAGTTGTAATGACAAACGTATGTTATCTCATAATAAAACAAGACTGTTGGCCAATGATGTTTAGGCGGCGTAAGGCTATCTTTTCATTGGCGTTTAGCCTCACGTGATCTTAGGTTGGTCTATAAAAGGCTTGTGAACTACACCTCGCGTTCCTAATAACAGTAGGTCCTTCTAGTAAAGTTCGTAGGTTGCAGTGAACACCTTTTGTTTTACTATTTGTATTTTGTGGTATATAACATCATAGACAAAAGAAAAACGAATATTTGAAAGAAGGGCCTACTGTAGGCACACGTTTTATAAGGCTGGTTAACAAGGTGAGTAATATATATATTCTGTATAATACTTGACAGTATCTTCATTGTCACTAAATATTATTAATATGTAATATATATTTGTAGCCGGCCACATGAAAATTGTTGCAATCTTTACCATAATCGTATCGCTGCCAATATTTTTGCAATACCTTTTGGCAAACCAATTAGGTTATTTTATTAATATAGGAACTATTAAACTATTTAAACTATTAAACGGCTAACATTGTCGATAGTGACGTTTCACTATTTGCAGTGATTTTTTTTAATTTTCCTTGTCGCAGCATAAACCAATGTACGCGAATTCGACAGGTACAGTATTACAAAATACAACAATTAGGTCTATTACAAAATACGACGTATACGTGTCTATGCCTCCGCTACTAAATCCACAAATTATATCGACCTTAATGCGTCTTAATAGCTTATTAAACAACAATTTTGATTCACAGCCTTTTGTTAAGACACAACCTCTCAAGGATACCAAATGTACCGTAACGACACAACCTCTCAAGGATACCAACTGTACCGTAACTCATGCAATTCTACAACTATACCAACATGACGACAATGTATGCACCTTACAGAACATCCGTTGTGGTATTGTCATTTGGCTTGATGCTGGTAATGCTGGCCTGTCGCTCATCTGAAGCAGCGACATTTGCTTACCAACCACATGACTGCTCGGCAGCTGAGGGAAAACCAGCACATTTTGCCTGCATCTTCGAAGACATCACTGACGACATGGAAGGTAAATATGAAGTCATCTGGACTAAAGATACTTACATAATCAGTGAACCTAGCAACAAATTTGATCTAAAGAGGTTTAGTTTTCAAAATCAATATGCAATCGGGCAACACAATCTGAAGATTGATCCGGTCACGAGAGAGGATGAGGGAGTGTATCAATGTCATTTACGCTTTAATGGTGACATTGTTTTAACATCTAATACTGGCGAACTCACCGTACGGGAAATCCCATTAGAGGAGTATCCCTCAGTTGAAACTGAAAGGTTAACTTACATGATTGGAGAAGAGGTTGTTGTAAGATGTTTGTGTGAAAAGACAAACCCTGAACCACGATTGGAATGGCAATCACCAGAAGCGAATCTACTAAGACCAGGGCCAAGGACAGGCAATAAGACACATATTTGGATAGAAGCAACCGTGTCTGCTGCCGTTAGTGTCAATGGCACTTGCCTGAATTGTAAATTGATAGTAGAAGATGAAGATGTTCCCAGATACAGCAGATGCACTGAACGACTTAGCATTCGTTTTGTCGACTTACCAACTGAGCCAGTGATCCCAAATATAGACAAGCAGCCTGTGACATCAGCATTCCTTAGAACGAGCCGAATGCCTCTTAAGCGAGAATATATGGAAACTTCATTTGGAGTTGAAATTCCGAATGAAGGCAGATCTCTCTTATTGTCTCACTATGCTATTGGAATTATCGGAGGTTTAGTTTGCTTTATTCAACTAGTGTCATTGTAATAATGGGATAATTCTGAAATGAAAATTGTTTCTAAATACTTAAATAACCTTGCGCTTTCCCTTGTCACTTGTTTTATTGTATTCCTGTGTCAAATCTTCTTGACTGCATGATTGGAGCTCGTGCTGCTTGTGCGACCAAGCGAATACGACATGTGCTGTTTGAGTAGAAAGAGCTGCTCAAAACAGACCAGTCGAATACGCCTATTCAGTAAAGTGCAATTTTCAAGTCCATCTGTTTTTTAATTAGGTATTTTAAAATAAGTAATTTTAAAATATTAAAGGACATTTTAGTTCTCTTGCGTTTGAAATCTTGAACATATTTGTTAATGGAATTTACAGTTTACTGTGATATGGAAATGACTTTTTGATGTTTTCTTTCTTAAAAAAATAAAAATGTATGCCTGTATGGTTATATACACTCAGATTTTTTATATAAATAGAAAAATAAATAAATAAATAATACACCATAATACACCATACTGTGATACCAGAATTTTGTGCCTACATAGTTATGTACACTCTTATATTTTATATAAATAGAAAAATAAATAAGTAAATAAATAAAAAATAAATAAATGACTCCAGAAACACATGGCAAACAGTGTTCAGTTTATTGTGTCATTAGTTATTGTCTCGCCTGTAAGTTGTAAGAATAATACCGGTTTGAGATTTTAAATTTCAAAGAGGGGAATTATGATATACCATTTCATCATAAGCTAAAGATAGAAAAGAAATTAACAGGCTCCGCGTAACATTAGCCTACGAAAACGATACCGTGCAAGCCGAAGGGTTTTGTCCCCATTCATCATCGCTGGTGCCACCGCATGTGTACCATTACTATCATATATATATTGTAGCTGCCTCAACGTAGCAGCTTTAATATGCTGATCAAAAAGGACACTGAAACGATTTTACTGGCTTCGGCTGTATCATTTATTCTATATTTCTTGCCGTCATATCAAGCCGTGTCGTAAAATTCTGGCAATCAAATAACAACAATCATAATTATTAACATTCAGAAAATAGCAATACAATCATAACACTAATTAATTAAATCATCATTAAATCAAACTTCAGGCTTATGTAGTTATTTATCATATTATTATCAACACTGCTCATCCACAGTATCAACTGTAATTACTAATTATTATTATAATCTCTTCCATAGGTAAGTCAATGTATTACAAATGATTCCACAGTCTAATGTAGATCCTAGTATAGAGAAATATCATAGTTAACAACAATAACAGTATGAACAGTATCCTGCTGTGCTGCTCAATCAAGCGGAACGGACCCGCATCGAGTGTACGACTACTTTCAGGGAATCATCAATGAAGGAAGTTTCAAACACAACTTTAAATTTAAGCCTAGAATGCTTACAATGCAATATCATATAAAATAATCAAATTGTTCAACATAGCAATTGTCATGGTGATTATCAATACAATTATGAGTACGAGAAATATAGTAAAATCATCTTATTTCCTGAATATGTTTGCATGGAATGATTTAAAGATTAACTAGGCCTAGGCTACGCCTACACATACATTAATGCGTACAGTAATGCGTACACCCGACTCTGTGAGAACGCCATACAGAGCAAAAGCAATACAGTACCCGTTTATCTAAATTAAACAAGGCATAATACCACAATATTTCCGCTAACCAGAAAGTACATCAATATGTTCCTGGTATATTACTTAAACATTGAATAAAAATATTTACCGGTTCAGGTGTCACTGCATCAAAAATCAGACATGTCAATGAGAACATCAATCATTCAAAAGTTTTGATTAATTCAAAATGGATGTTACTGCCTAGCAACCTTACAGAGGGCGCTATGACCACAAACATAACAGAGCCGTGGATAGAGCATAGAGCTATTAAACAACTAGAGTGCTGACAAAATGGCGCAGCAATGCAGAGTTATGTATGTGTACCATCCAAGATGGCCGTCGTAGTAAAGCGCCACCTTCAGGCTTAGTATACATATTATTACATATTAATAAGCC
>NW_022724918.1:12902-15763 GCF_011630105.1 Anneissia japonica
CTAGGCCTAGAAGAGGTAGGGGAGGCTTAGCGTAGCCTAGTTAATCATGGCCTACCTATTATTAAACTAGGCCTAGGCCTAGTGCGGTGAAACGTAAGAGGTATAGGTATTTTATAGATTATACAGTGCCTTGTTGCGCAGTTGATGTTGAAGTTAAGAAAGCCACAGAACTTGAAACAACAGTCTCGGTCTCTACAAACGAGGTGGCAATCCAGGTTAATGAGCACGAACTTGGAGCTAATGCTGAAGAAGATATTAACTATGCAAGCAGAGTCTATAGCAACTGCTTTAATGCCAACATTTGAAGACTATGATGATGAATCTGATTCAGATTCAGACATTGAATTATAATTCAATGTCTGAATAGAATCAGGTTCAACAACAGTCTTCAAATGTAGGCAATGAAGCAGTTGCTATAGACTCTGCAGAATCACAGAGTTGTAGTCCTGGTCCAATTGTTTGTAGTCCTGGTCCAAAAGTTTTGTTAATAAAAAGAATACAGACTATAATGCCATGGTAATTAATTATTTTTTTAAATGTTTTAAGTTTCATTAAATTATTGAAACAGTGAAATTTTAGCCAAAATCTGTTGTATACTGCATATGTCATCCGGTTATTTGTGCTGAAATTCTTCTGCAAATCAAAAATGCCCTTAAAAATATGTCAAAAATATTTATTTTTTTAAGTAATTATTTAGTGCTCTAAAAGTGCTCTAATGGCATCAGAGAGCATCTAGACCCTAGAGCTTCCGGGGCCCTTGAGCGGGCCCCGGACCCCCGGCCGAAGTGGGTGTACTCGGTGTCCATTTGCAAGTTACCTGCTGTAAAATCTTTTTTACCTGCTGTAATTTTTACTAACAACAACCCTGGAGACCTCGTTTCTTTGCGCTATAATTATAGATCCATACCATTATTATTATTATTCACTTGTTAAAAAATGCACGCAAAGTCTTTTTAATTCGTGTTTGCAACATTACAATTTTAAAATCATTCAAATGAAAAAGGATACACAAAAATTCATTAAAAGTTTAAAAAAGAACTATTTGAAACGATAAATATTCAAAAATCGAAAGAATTTTTTTTTTTACAAAGAAGTATAATTGCAAGGGTCCGCTCATATATAAATAACAGAAATAACAATAAGTAAAAATGTAACAAAATCAGGTAATAAGCTATCTCCCGCCGGATACCATCCCGGTTTTTCTAAAGCAAGGTTTAGGGACTTGAAAAATGAGATTGTGACTATAATGACTTAAACTACTATACAAGGTAAAAGCTATCCCCCGCCGGACACCAATCCGGTGTTTCGGGGCCATAATGAATTGAATATTAGGCTTAACTGTACTAACTTAACTAAAAACTACTGTATAATACAAATGGTAGAAAACTACCCCCGCCGGACACCAACCAGGTGTTTCATGGTTTCGGGGTGCAGTAAAATTCTGTGATTGCGGATTGGTAATGATGAAATTGATCTAGTGGTTGTTGTGGTTATGGATCTGAACTGTTGGCTTTGTGGAATTAAATTGAAATTACTGTTACCGGGATGATATGGGTCCTTTATAATGATTACGCCTTTCTGATTAGCCTTTCTGCATGCTATCAAGAGATCGCAGAATAATCTGTGCTCAGCCCAAATTTTAAAAGTTTATTAAGAATGAACATTTTCTTGTTTGCTTTAACATTAATATTATCAATATGGCTACCCCAGTTTAGATCATTCTGTACAGTATACGCCTAAAATTAAAGCTTTGTCACAAACGTCAATAGGGAATTCACCAATGTAAATACTCTCTTCATGGATATTGTACCTAGCAAAGCACACTGGCATAGCTTTACACCTACTATGGTTTAAAAGCAAAGAATTATTATTACACCATTCGTGAAATTGAGTAAGGTCATTCTGTAATAAGTAAAAGCAGAAGAAGCAAAAACCACTGACCGAGGGCTCTACATACTGAACACATTCGTAGGGGAGAAAACAAATTTATGTGTATTTTACATATATTAGTAGACTTTAAAATCGATTAAATAAGCCTTTGAATCCACTAACTTGAAATATTTTTCGGAATCCCCTAGACCACTTTCGAGAGATTTTGAGCGAAGCTAGACCACGTCCACATTGCTATCGTCGTGGTCATCGACTCACCAGTCGGTACATCGGACCCCCGTCGGACAGAGTTTTGACGCCACCCCTGGTTCAATAATATTGTCCCATATTCACTCTTTCGGTTTCAAAGTCTTTCGTGTACAAAGTTTCATCTCATTATTTCAAGTCAGTTCTTGAATTTATATCTATTTTTCTATGTTTTACCATCATTCTCTGTCGTGAAATAAAGTTTGGCCGGCTGAATTTTATTCCAAAACGAATTTTCTACTAATATAAAAACAACTTGGTATGACAAAGACGACACTGTAAAGAAGTAAACAAGATAAAGCAGGGGTTTTATGATAATGTCTGACTATATGGTAGCACTAAACGCGGAGTTTTAAAATATTTTCACACTTGCCTCTCCGACAGTGGAGGCGCCAGCAGGGGTGGGGGGAGGGTGGGGAGGAGGCTAAAACCTCCTCATTGGACAAGTCAAGCCCCCTCCCCCACCTCACCGACTGAGCTTGTCTAATACAAGGATAAAAAAAACAATAGGCCCAAAACATGTCTTTCACAGTCGTAAAGTGCCATTTCCGGTCATCCAGAGGTCCCTATTTAAAAAAAATCTCATTTAAGAGGGGGGAAACCACCTCCAAAACTTTCCCCCTCTCAGGTATACAAACTCAAGAGACCCTAGAAAATGTATCCTAGAGCCGCCACTGCTCTCCGAAAGGAGATGTAAAAGGCATAGTGAGCGTCTGTATGTGACG
>NW_022724918.1:15871-22551 GCF_011630105.1 Anneissia japonica
GTGTTTGTCTGTGTTGCCTTCCGAACGCATAATTAAATAACTACTGAACCGGGGTTTTTTTTTTTTTTTTTTGCTGATCGGAACTAAGATGCAGATTTTGGAATGCAGTTTCTCGAGCGAATCGTTACCAGAGTCGTTTAGCTAAGCTAATTTCAAAATGGCTACGACAATTTATTGCGAAGTTACGAACATGCAAACAATTAAACTCTATTTTTCTCCAAAAGTGAAAATTTCAAGTTGTTTGTCATCACTTCAAGATGTCTACCGATTAAATAATTCGAAAACGTAAAAAGAAAAATTCGTGAAAATAATGGCCGCCTGGGGCCTATTTTGGCGATTATATCAATTTAAACTCACCGACGATGCGACTCATTTTGTGGCGAGATCTCACATATTTCCTAAATATAAAATAATGTATAGAGAGCTGAACTACCGAAAATAACAATGATATGTCTATATAAAGGGCACCTTAGTCTCTCGTGTAATAGATTTCGTTTGTACCGACAACTTTTTGTTATTAAATCCATTTTGATGTAAAATATCGTATGCATATTGTAAGTCATATTTTAAGAAAAATGTTTGTATTGATCACGGAATCTGTGATAGTATTTAGTCCCTATTACTTATTAACGATTTAGATAGTATTTATAGATTATTATTGCCTTTTTAAACATTTTGTCTTTACTTTGTACTTTATTCATATTGTAAAAAATTGCTTTTCCTGCCTGAGGCTTATGGAAATAAATAGATAAATAAATTGCTATATTTTTTATTATTGTTTTCTATTAGTATCTTCATTGAAATATTTATTGCACATCATCACATAATAAACAATTATAAAGTATTAACTGTATGCTGCTAGATGAAATTATTGCACAATTTGGTTCAACTATAAAAATTACTTTATAACTCAATCACCTTGTAATTTTAGTTAGCCTAGAATCTATGAATTATCTCTTCAGCCGAGATTAAAGCAAGTTTTGTGATGTTCATGTTTGTTTTTTTTCACACGCAAGTGCTGTACAAATAAATGCCATTGCATTGAAGTGTTTCTAGGTTGTTTGAGGCTTTATCATTTGCAGTAAACATGTTTATTTTGCACAGGGTTTTCAAAAAAGTTCAAGTATGAAAATATGTTTCTAGATTGGTGTATACATATATATTATACGTTGATGACTGTTTTTCTTTTGATGTTGGAGCCGAACCAAAGGTTGATACAGATAAGCAACATTTACCACCTTATTTACAACATTATTACAGAGATGACTTGAGATTTGTCCCAGAGGTAAATATTTATTTGGTTTTTGTTGACTAAGGTCGATGATCACTGAGGCATTTCCCTTTCCTGGAGGTGCTGGCAATTGTGGGCGATCCCAAATTTAAAAATTCAAATGTTGATGTGTTTACTATGTATTCTGTGCGTGTAAGTTTTGTATGTTTGGTATTCAAACTGACAAGCCACCGCTTCTTTTGATGCCTATGTAAATAATTTGCAATTTGTAATTTGTTTTGGATTTTTTTCTGAATAAATAAATGTACTGGAAAAAAATGTGAAGGCCTTCCTGATTGTTGATTTATCTAATCGATAATGAAAAAAAAAAGCTTGATGTTTATGCTAACGTCAATTAGCCTCCATATCCGAAATCGTATGACCTTTAGTACAAAGAAACACCTCCACTAGTTATAATTATAATTTTTTATTATTTTTTTCAGAGAAAAATAAAAACTGACAGAACTAAAAATGACAAAATAGACACCCAGGATGGAAATGGTAATTGCAACAATAATATATATATTTAAAAAATTAAAAAAAAACGAAGAAACTGTACATATTTTCGTTCTACAAAACGAATATTGTACTGTTATTCTAACAGCTAAAAAAAATCACATAACAAAATTGTAATTTGACCACTATATTATACCTTCAGACCTTGGGATTTGGAAGACTAACATCTTAACACCACTTATTTTGGTATATCATTGTGATATTTTGAACATTTCATTCATCTTCACGGTATTTTTTAGGATGTCGTTTGTCAATCTCAAATAAGTAGTGATATGTTTAACCTCTACTTGCATCAAAACTACCTTGTGTTTTACACGCGAGTGAATAATGTAGTACGAGTAGTGAGTATCTAAGTGATGCAGATCTAATTTCTTCTAATTGGTCAGTAACAATATTTTTTTATGATCAAATATTTAGTGACAGTCTACTGTTATTGGGTTATCTACTTAAATAATCAGTTACAAACAAAAACATAATTGTTATGAAATTATAAGATCATGTTGCTTTTATAATGTTGAACAATGAAAACCAGACATGTATTATATAATATTATATGTTTATGCAAGCTTATGTTTTATTTATTTTTTTTATCTAGGCCTATATGAAATCATTTTGAATACTGTATATAATGAATATATAAATGCCTGTAATTGAAACATGACTCCACTCTTCTAGCAACGTAGTATTTTATCAGAGTATAGCAGTTGCATAGCAGCCTAAGAGGTTTAATACATTGTAACTCATCCAGGAGTCGACACAATGCAGCTACAGGTAGCATGGGATGGAAACCCCTATGGAACGCCAAAAGGACAAAATACAATTGGCAGCAGTGCAAAACTGAGAGTCAGCAGCGCAAAACTGAGAGTCACCAGTGCAAAACACAGAGTCAGCAGAGCAACAGTGAGAGTCACAGTGCAAAACTGAGAGTCACAGTGCAAAAGTGAGAGTCACAGTGCAAAAGTGAGAGTCACAGTGCAGAACTGAGAGTCACAGTGCAAAATTGAGAGTCACAGTGCAAAACATTGGTGGCAATGCAAAACTCCAATGGCCGGCAGGCGATTTTTTTTTTCCGTACGAAACATTTACATGAAACTCCACTCGGGCCGTCTCGGCTGAATCGACCCGAAAATCTCATTGCAGAATTCAGGAGGTCAAAAGGTCGTCAACAGATAAACGTCTACAAAACAACTTCTGAGAGAATGTTGCTGTCTAATTTTTAAAAATACATTGATGTTACTATGTTAATACCAATGGGTCGTTTAAATGACATATAATATTTGATTAGCAGCACGAGTAATAAAAAGTGTTATTTTAACTTGAGTTACATACTATGACAATTTAAATTTTTTAGTTAGGCCTTGGTTTTGCATAATTACCTAGGCCTACTAAGACCCATCTGGGAAAAGCACAAAGAGTAAGGAAAAGCGCGTTTTTAAAAAAAATTAGACAGCGACGTTCTCTCAGAAGTCTGAGAATAGGCAACTCTAAAATACTGGATGCCATAAGACCTGCCAAAATGGCAGAGCACCAAATGAATGTAAAAATGAGCTAGTTATTAATACTAGGCATAGTAATCGGCAGGTTCTTGATTACAAGAATAGACCAAGTTAATTACATGTAATGCCGAAATGATTATTATTATTATTATTATTATTATTATTATTATTATTATTATTATTATTATTATTATTATTATTATTAATTATTATTATTACCTGTACCTTAAGGGGAACTTAGACAATGAAGGAATTAGAGAACAATTATAAAAACGACGTTAAGGGGAAATAACACAAAAGATATTCCCCTTGGGCGATTATTATTTTAGGCCTAGTAAATAGTACGGTATATATCTGTAGGTTCTTCATTACAAGGCTTAGGCCAAGGTAATTAATGCTGAAATTATTATTATTATTATTATTATTATTATTATTATTATTATTATTATTATTAAACATTAATTACATTACAATGATAGTTTGGACAAAATAACGCGGGAATGGTATATTATTTATTTAATAATATTTCTCTATGCGCTCTATTTTTTATTTCATGCTTCAATTTTGTCCTATTTTCCCCCCACAAAATTTCAGTCAATGTCAGTATGTTGGTGTCAGTCTATGACCCTAGGCCTAGTTTAAGGAGGGGCCTAGGTAAGATCTCAGCCTGTTAGGCCTCTTTCTCTCTAGCCTTTGGTATTACTGTACCTATCTACACTTTATAACAGGAGGTACTAGCTGTTGTTGTTGTAGATAATATACTAACGTTTAACAACATCCAAGAAGGTCACAATTAGCTACACACGTACATCCCATAAGTCCGTGAGATTTCATAGGCCTACCGTAGGTAAACATAGAAAGAGCAATACAGTACTGTAATAGTAAAACTCGAGCGTCACAACATTGCGAAGTGTCTGATCTTGTTCCTCGTATCGTACTCACTCGAGTCAATCCGAGATGTCCCGAGTGAAGTTTCATGCAAATGTTTCGTACGGAAAAAAAATCGCGACCGGCAGTGCAACTCAAGTGGACGCCCTCTATTTTGAATTAAAGTTTCACAGCTTTTTTGGACGGTGTCAACAAGTAAAATGGATGAAATTTTGAGGTCACTTGGGCACTCCTTAGTGACCATTGACAATTTTGAAAGGGGTAGGAGGTGCGTATAAGTGTTACAATGAATACAAAAATTAAGTGTTTGAAATAATTAATACACAGTAGGCTATGGAGAAGGCTAGTAGTATGTACATTTGTTGATCCCCAATTGGTTTTTCCCAATCTTTTTTTAAAAATGTATTTTGATTGCGCCATGTATATATCCCTTGGCAAAAGGCGCGGTACAAGTTGTATTATTAACTAGGCCAGGCATAGCCTAGGCTTTAGGGCCTACCTAGACCTAGGCTAGGCCTGGAATCCGCCGCTGAAATTATAATGTATTCAGGCCCGTAGGCAGGGGGGGGGGTGCAGAGGCTGCGGACGCACCCTGATCCAAATGAAGCGCCAAAAATTGTTTTTGGCGCTTCATTTTGACTAATGGTGATGTGATGATGATGAATTTTACTAAAAGTGTCATTTCTGGCCATCTACAGGTACTATTTCCTCAAATGTTCTCACCTCAGCTCCAACCATGGTGTGGCTGAGGTTGGTGTCGACTCACAAAATGCCCTCCCCCTCCACCTTTCAAAACAGATCTGTGCCCTTCCCTGGGTATGACAATAAACTCCATCATAGACCTAATCATCAATCATAGGCCTAATTAAAGTTTGTCTGAGAGTGCCATTTCCGGCCATTTTGAGGTGCCATAATCATAAATTTTCTTACCTAAGCCCCAACCATGGTGGGGCTCAGGTGGTATTGACCATCTGTCGGTGCAAGTTCCTCCCTTCACCCCACCCTCTATTTTTCCTGCTTTACTGTAGGTCCCTAAACAATACTCAAATGAATGAAAATTGAAATAGGATATTACAAATTATGGATTTTAGAAATCCATTAAAAAGGGCCCTTATCTAAAATGCTAATTTGTCAGAGCTTCCAGAAGATTCGCCACACCCTCGCAGGGATCCCTAGGCAGTCGCCATGGGCGTAGATCCCGGGGGGATGGGGAATATATCCCCAATATTTGACAAGGGGGGGGGGATGATCTATTGTATCATCCCCCCCCCCAATATTTTGACTATGTATAGGATGAAATAGGGCTTTACACACTTCAAAAGACTGTCACAGAAATACTTTGCACTGTCTTATGCGCTTACAAAGATGAAAATTAGCATAATGTATTATTGTTGATAACAAAATTATTTTATCTGGTACCAATCTAAGCTCTTCTTTTCTTAGATGTTAGATGTGCTTGCAAAGAGAGCCACATTTCACACTGACGGGTGTGTACGACATCAGTAAAGATATGTCAATTCCAAGAATGTTTAAGGTTATATCGGTTGATAAAGAATTTATTGATTAGGCCTATAATAACAAATTGCATCAATTTATTTTCCAAAAACAAGGTTTCCAGCTTCAGAGGGGGCACTTCCCCTGTCCGCACAAGGGCACACATTGGCGCTAACACCAGGCGCGTAACAAGGGTCTTGGGTCGGAGTGGGTATTTATTTTCCCGCTTAGTAATTTACCATACCCACCCCACCCCACTCCCCATATAGAAAACAATACGACATAGGGCTTATCTGATTTATACTATAGGCCACACACGTGTGTTTGAAACTATATATAAGCATTTTTATCATGGTTTTATTTATTACAAACATATTCTTTCACCATCAATACACATTAAGGCCCTTCTTTTAGGTTAAAATGATCTATCTTAAATTTGTCTTTCTTGGGTTTGGGACTATTATGTGTTTAAATAACTTAAAAGGATAAATCTAAAAAAAGCCCTAAAAAATGCGCACGAAGCGCGCAATATATTTTTGTGTTTTTAATTCTAATTTCGTCAGAATTGATGAAAACTCCTTAAAATGTGCAATTTATAGAGGAAATTGGTCTACCGTAACAAGAAATGCGCGCAAAGAATTTGAGAATTTTAGGGACTTTCAGAGGATGCATTTGTCAAGGGGTAGGGAAAGATTTGTCAAAGATTGATATTTTCCCCTTGTCCCCCGGTGTTTTTAATTCTAATTTCGTTGGAATTGATCAAAACTCCCTAAATATGCAATTCTTAGAGGATATTGGCCCATGCTAACAAGAAATGCGCGAGAAGTGCGCGGAATTTGAGGTTTTTATGCACTCTCAGTGGATGAAAAGGGCATTTATAAAGGCATTTCGCAGAACCGGTGACCGCTGTCAAACATTCCAGCCCCTCAACGTCCAAAGCGGGACACATTGAATCTTAAAGCAGGACTTTTTTTCAAAAGCGGGACACACCGTGATTAACATTACAGATAAATTGT
>NW_022724918.1:22871-26273 GCF_011630105.1 Anneissia japonica
AGGCTAACTCACTAATAACGAGAACATCGGCATAGTTTTCAACTGTCCCGCTTTCGGCGGGATTGTCCCGCTTTTCGGAGTCGTGTCCCGCTGTCCCGCCCAAACCCCGAATTATCCCGCTTTTCAACTTTCATAAATAAAAAATGATCACGATAATACCAAGACTAAACTCCCGGAGGTTACTCTAAAATTTATGGCCCTCTCAGACGAGGAGCCGTGTTAATATAGTGATTAATGGACAGGAAAGAGATGTTTATCAGTTTTAAATATAATATATATATATATAGTATATAGTATATAAGTATATAGGATATATATAACGTTTTTATATTATTTACTGTGTATTTTCATGTATACAATTTATCTGTAATGTTAATCACGGTGTGTCCCGCTTTTGAACAAAAAATCCTGCTTTAAGAATCAATGTGTCCCGCTTTTGGACGTTGGGGTTGGAATGTCTGACAGCGGTCATCGGTTCTGCGAAATGCCTAGGCAATTAGATGGTATATGCCAGGTTCTAGAAAATTTTCGTTTGAAATTTAGCGAAAAAGGTGTCAGTTATCCATTTTACACAAAAAATAAACGCTTCCCTTCAAACACCTCCTTCGAATAAACCCTTCTCTAGAATCGCATAGAGTGTCTATTGTTACAGCCAGGCCCGTATAGGCAGAATTTTCGATGGGGAGGTGCGTTTTACAACCGAAGTGGACCTTACCTTAAGTGTGTAAAGCCCCATTTCATCCCATACATAGTCAAAATATTGGGGGGATGATACAATGGACCATCCCCCCTTGTCAAATATTGGGGGATATATTCCCCATCCCCCGGGATCTACGCCTATGGCGACTGCCTAGGGATCCCTGCGAGGGTGGGGCGAATCTTCTGGAAGCTCTGACAAATTAGCATTTTAGATAAGGGCCCTTTTTAATGGATTTCTAAAATCCATAATTTGTAATATCCTATTTCAATTTTCATTCATTTGAGTATTGTCTAGGGACCTACAGTAAAGCAGGAAAAATAGAGGGTGGGGTGAAGGGAGGAACTTGCGCCGACAGATGGTCAATACCACCTGAGCCCCACCATGGTTGGGGCTTAGGTAAGAAAATTTATATTATGGCACCTCAAAATGGCCGGAAATGGCACTCTCACACAAACTTTATTTAGGCCTATGATTTTTATTTTTTCTCCATTTCTTTTATAATTTTAAGGGCTCTCCGCCCCCCCCCCCCCTTTGAATCCACCACTGTGGAATTGTAATTTTTCATGATCTTTACATCTGTAGGCCTAAAGATGACATGGATCAATCTGCAATCACTGGAGCTGATAATTTCCAACATATTTCGTAGCACATATTAAAAAATCAACGGGTAGAAGAGCGGGCAAAAAAATGTTATGCATATTATAGCATTCCGTGATAATTTGAGGAACGATTTTAGTGAAATAACAGGTTTTAAAAATTGGACTTTTTGAAATTTGGTGGTCCAGGGGCAGAGGCCTGGAGGGGGTTTGTGAGAAAAGCGACAAAGTATTTTGAGGGTCTTTACATAATAGATTTCTCAAACACATAATTCATGAATATTTCATTTAAATTTTCATTAATTTGGGTGTTTTTGGGACCTGAAAAAGTAACGTTATTATGTCCTGTACACCTGAAAGCCTATAGATAACATTATTCATATTATATGGACAATCACCGGAGACGATCAATTTCTAACAAATTTCATACCACATTATTAAAAATCAACAGTTAGATAAGCCTGATAATGCAATGCATGCTATAGAATTTTGTGATAATTGGGAACGATTTTGTGAAATTATAGGTTTTAAAAAGTAGACCTTTTGGAATTTGGGAGGGGAGAGTGCGTCCGCAGCCTCTGCACCCACCCCCCCCCCTCCCCTTCCTACGGACCTGAATACATTACAATTTCAGCGGCGGATTCCAGGCCTAGCCTAGGTCTAGGTAGGCCCTAAAGCCTATGCTAGGCATGGCCTAGTTAATAATACAACTTGTACCGCGCCTTTTGCCAATGGATATATACAAGGCGCAATCAAAATAAATTTTTAAAAAAAAGATAACCAATTGGGGATCAACAAAGACAATAGAAATGACAAAAAGCAGAAAATTTAGACAGTTAAGTGAGATTTATTTAGGAAAACAATGTTTCTTGAGAAGCCGACGAAGTCGAGGCATTTAGGTATATAGACCGTGGGTTGAGGCTCGAAAATCGGCTTAGTTAATGAATTCTGTGACCCACCGATCCGGGCTACCTGGCATTCGCACAAAAATGTCAATACTATTTTATGGTAACATAAAATGATTGTCGGCAATCGTGAATTTGGGGAAACTGTATCCAAAAATGAAAATTTATCTTCGAAAATGTAATGTTGTTCACGGAAAAAATAGCCAATCACAGCACACTTACCATACCTGTTAAGCAATGATGTAACGCTATTAGCCAATCACAAGCGTTCTTGTAAACCCGGTAACTAATGTAAACAATGTCGCGAGGAAAATTGCAGTGTGTACAATATTTTGGATGATATTTCTCCGATTTTAGTGGAATATTTCAATATAATATAAGTATACAGCCTTTACATACAAGATATTGGTAATAGTAGTACAATTGTGGAGGTAGTACATTACAACTGCAGTCTTCTTCCGACTATCATAGCGTATTTCCTAGGCCTCTGTCCGGCGACTTTGTATAGTAGTAGGCCTATATAGATAGGTACTCAAACTGTATTGAATGTGTGTTAGCTAAGTAATACTAGGCCTATGTACGTTCGTAGACTTTGAGAATTCCTGTATATTACCTATCCGGACTACCTGACATTCTGAGACTGAATGAATGCATATAAAAGTTGATGATTTCAATGAGGATGTGAGCAGATATGTAATATTTTATACCTCAGTTCAACTAACTAGTTCATTAACTCCCTGATCATTTATTAATATTGGTATGTAACCCAAATCAAATACACAACAGAGTGAACAAAGTGTAAGTTGAAACAACTTTATTTATAACAAAAATCTGAATACTTTTATGAATATTATTTACACATTGTAACACAGTGTAATTCATCTAACACATCATAACACCTTAAGGAGCTGCTTTACATAACTGTAGAGTTGAATCCAATCCATTTAAATGTGTGTTAAATACATAAATGTTTGTGTTAAATCAACATAACAGATACACCCCATTATTCTACTGTCATCATATTCATATATCTAGGACTGGTGACTGTCCTTGTAAAATGCAATATGCGAGGGTTATATAATCCTAATCTGGCTTATGCCGTCCTGTATATTGTATATACAACCAGATTACAACAGCTTAAAGTTATTGGAACCTCATACACTCTGTGTTGGATATCTATATTCACTTAGGTATATATAAA
>NW_022724919.1:0-1572 GCF_011630105.1 Anneissia japonica
TAAATTATTTGTTAAATACAAAACATTGTTAATGTTTGTTAAATTAAGGTAGGCCTATAAAGAAACTTATGGTGCTGACTATAGGGGTTGAATACAGGGGTGAGACATATAACTTTCTGCATACCATCCGCTTTGCTTAAGTCTACACATAACCCCAATGTCCGATGGGTGACGAAAATAACCTATGCTGACCGAGGAAAACCTATCGCAAAATTAAGATGATCATCATAAAAATTATAATTATAATTATTTGCCAGTGAATACACATTCATCAAAAATAGTAACTAAGCCAGCCTATATTAATGCATTGTTCACTCCCACCACCATTTCTATAGTATATTTATTATACTATGCTGCATCTAGTGATCTATAACATTATGCTCAGTTTTACCATATTATATTTTCAATTTTCTTTTCATATTCTGTATTTCGACCAATATATCATTTGTTTAGAAGCCATCCCAATGCAGTCGACATACAGTGGGAACGTGCATTATCTAATTTCTCATTATAATCTGTTTATTTGTACATAGTATTAAGACATTGTCTCTGCTATTGCACATTGCTAATAAGATAATGATCTTAGTAAATTATTTACTAAGATCACTGTTTACTATTTTTGTTTACTTCTTAATAAGTTTAGTACCGCCCATACATTGTTGATAAGCCAATTGAGTTTCAGCAAACTTGAAGTTAAGTAATGTATATTACTTACGCTGATGAAGTCCACAGGAGTGGACGAAATATTATTGTTAAATAAATAATGTTCCAAAAATACGTCAACTTGACTTTTGTTTTATTGTCATCGCCTTCACCACTATATTTTGCAAGTTGTAATTTTCCTGAGGATACCGGTATTTCATTTATCGCACTGATAATATTTATCTTCATTTTATTGTTGTCAAGAAAGTACTGTGGCTTAATATATTTTTCCCGGAAGAGACCCTCTTCTAAATGTAGGCCCTATCTTACACAACATCAAGTCTGTTTTATCCTTTTTGACTAGGCATACCCAGCTCCTTGTAGCCCGACCTTAGAACATTTCTGGTCCTTCCTACTTATGAGCTCACCTCTATCGCATTACTGTTATCACTCACAAACTAATCCACACGTATGTTATCATCATCAACTATTGACCAAGACCTCTGCACAATCATTATCATCAACATTTTTCCATACTTATACAAAAACAAAAGCTTTGAAATCTAAAGAAAATTGTATTAAATTTTAAGCCTGATAATTATCATAATTATAAATCTTCTTACCTTAGCCTCAACCATCGTGGGGCTGAGGTGGTATAATAGACCCAATCTGTGAAATCCCTCCCTGGACCCCCTTCGATTTCCTGATTCGATTAGATTAGGTCCTTTCATCACTTTCAAACTGATTGACGGCCAATGTCATCATAACATTATTATTTTTCCATACACACACCAGAACATTTTTGAAATTTAAAGGAATCTGTAGTCTTTAAATATATCCCCGAGATTGAAGGAAAGTGTGAAATACATTTTTTTTCCCGGGATAGGGTCCCGATATCCCCTCACTCCACCCCTCCCCCTTCCAAAAATA
>NW_022724919.1:1640-7921 GCF_011630105.1 Anneissia japonica
TAACATTCTTCACAAGGTGACTACTTTGAAGCATATATTTTGTTAAAAAAACAAATTTTCGGGAGCGCCTGCTCCCCTCTTCAGGGTTACAATTGAAATGACTCAAAACAGCACTTAAAGACTAATTAAACAGCATAGGCTTAAATGTATATGGCAAATAACAATCAATATAAACTATTACAGATCAGTGACAAATAATCCAGGAAAGTTCAGAAAGGCGGCGATGATGAGTGGAGTTGAAGTTAGATTCGATAATGGTAACACGCAGATTGTTAATAGAGTGATGGGGCAAATTAAAATATATATATATATATTATATTATATTTCAATCTGTTCAACCATGAAGCCTCCGTGGTCTAATGGTTGTGACGCTCGACTTGACAGCGAGAGGTCGCAGGTTCGAGTTCAAAAATATAGAATACTGTTGTAGGCTTAGATTATGAATAGGCCTAATGATACTATTATTATTTATCTATCACACCATTGCTTTTACTCGTGCAAAGCAGTTGGCCTAAATGAAATAATGGCTAAACTTAAGACATAATCATAATATTAGCCATTTATGTTCTATAATATCTACATCATAAGAACGTTAATCCACTAATGTCATCGTGATGCGCATAAACCTCCACACACTAACAAACCCACATTTTACTCCTTAAGGTTTACAAAATATCAGCATACCATCATTTTCCGGTAAAAATTCACGCCCATTTACTGGGTTGATTGCCAAAACGAAAAAGGCTATTCTGAAATCAAATTTAAATCACACTCATTTATGGTATAATTTTGGATTTATATCCAGTTTTGGTCTATGCTGATCGATGCTCTATCATTTCCTGTTCCAAAAAGGTTCTTAATGAGTGCTTGATTAGAGAATTTTTACAATAATTTCAACTAAAAAATAGTATTAATCTTATCTGTTCAATAACTAGATGGGTTACGGTAACTTTTTGATATAAAAACTAAACTAATACTTACAAATAAACATATAATATAAACGATATCTCCGACAGGTTAATATTGGTGCTTCGTCAAACTTGAATCGAAACCGCCCTACTACAGCAGCGTTGGTTTATAAATATGCAAATGATTATTTCGTCATCAATCGTTGCCGTGTGTGATCCAGACGTTAGTAGGTTTCCCCCTACTCCACCCCTCTCTCTTGTAAAATATAGTACTGGACGGAAGGGAAATCTAAACTCTTAGTCCTCGAACATTACACTGTTTACAGTGATAAAATTGTGTTTATTTATTTGTTTGTTTTCAAAGGTCTAGGCCTATACCTGGGTGGTTTTTTTTCTCGTTATATAGTGTAGTTATTTCAACACAAGGCAAAGGCTATATGTGTGTTATACACATGATCTGCTTTCGACAATGAATAACCATCGCACATAATAGGCCTATACAAAATCAAATGAAATTGCTGCACGCACAACGGTCGTTATACGATTCAATATTTATTTATGGAACAGGAAATTCCATATCAGAAATTTAAGATTCTATTAATCAGCCTACCCACCATGCCACCCAAATGTAGCTAGGCCTATGCCCCGTTGTTTATAGTGGGGGCACAGAACACCTGCATACACGGTAAGAACAATGTGTGGGTCAGAATTTCGCCGACACCTGGCACGAAATGTCACAGTAGGACTGTAATTCTCCTTCCCCCATATGGCTTATTTGCAATTGAAATTCTTCCATCATTTTATTTCATAAATAAAATAGTACAAAAATATAATGTATTTATTAATAATACAGTCAAAGACAAAAAGACCAAAAAAGCTTACGCTTTTCTAGTTTTGGATTTAAGATGATAAATTGAAATAGTATTAAAGTACTTAATAATAATAACGATCATAATTTACATTATTAATACTTTAATATCAGAAAAAGTAACACAAAAAAAACATATGAATATTAAGTAAAATTTGCATCAAATAACAAGAACATGTACCGTACCTCCCTATACCTCGATCCGCGATATGTTAATAACGGCAGAATGAAAGAATTATAAACAGGAAATTTTAGCTGGCCCAAGCACTGTAAAGTTGGGAGTAGGGAGGTGCGACTTTATCGTATATCACCCTGGCTCTAAATTAATTTATTTGAAAGGCCAAATTATTTTTAGATTTGATCTCAAAAAAAGCACGTACGTTGATACACAAGTCATCGTGATGCGTATCAACCCATACACCCTAAGCTATTCATTCCTGGATACCAACCCTAATATTACTTTTTAATCTGAAACTATTGGCATACATCCTTTTCGCCTACACATTCACGCCCATATAATGGGTTGATGGCTGAAAAAAATCTATTTTGAAATCAAATAATGAAGGCGGTGATGATGATGATAATGATGATGGCGATGATGATGCTTGTGATGATGATAAAAATTAATAATAACGATAATATTAATATATTCCTACAAACATATCCAAATTTAAATGACAATTATTTATAGCGTATTTATGGATTTATATCCAGTTTTGGCTTATTTTGATCGATGCTCTACCATTTCCTGTTCCTAAAAGGCTCTCAATGAGTGTTTGACTTTTACAACATAATTTCAACTTAAATAGTATTTATCTTATCTGTTTAATAACCAGATGGGTTAACTTTTTTGAAATAAAGCTAAACTGATACTTACAAATAAATATATAAACGATGTCTTCGACAGGTTAATATTCGTCAAACTGGAATCGAAACCACCCTACTACAGTAGCGTTTGTTTATAAATATGCAAATGATTATTTCGTCATCAATCGTTGCCGTGTCTGATCCAGACGTTATTTTTCCCTACCCCTATCCCTTTGTGAGATATAGTAATTGGACAGATGGGAAATCTAAACTCTCAGTCCTCGAACATTACACTGTTTACGGTGATAAATTTGTGTTTAGGCCTATTTATTTATTAATTGTTTTTAAAGGTCTATGCCTGGGTGTGTTTTTTCTTCGTTATAAATTTCAACACAAGGCAAAGGCTATGTGCGTGTTATACACATGATCTGCTTTCAGCAATGAATAATAACCATCGCACATAATAGGCCTATACAAAATCAAATGAAATTGCTGCAGATACAACGGTCGTTCGATTCAATATTTATTTATAGAACAGGAAATTCCATATCAGAAATTTAAGATTCTAGTAATTCACCATGCCACCCAAATGTAACTATCCAGGTTGTGTATAGTGGGGGTACAGAACACCTTGCATACACGGTAAGAACGATGCGTGGGTCAGGGCTTCACCGAATTCACTTGGCACGAAATGCCACAATAGGACTATAATTTTTTTCCATAATTTTTGCTTGGCTTAGGCCTATTTCGAATTGAAATTCTTCCATCACTTTATTTAATAAATAAAATAGTACAAAAATATAAATGTATACATTAATAATTCAGTAAAAGACAAAAAGACCAAAAAAGCATTCGCTTTTCTAGTTTTGGATTTATGATGACAAATTAAAAATAGTATTAATGTACTATTACTACTACTACTACTACTAATAATAATAATAATAACGATCATAATTTACATTATTAATGCTCTTAAATCAGAAAAAGTAACACAAAAACATATAAATATTAAGTAAAATTTGAATTAAATAACAAGAACACGTACCTCCCTATACCTCGATCCGATATGACAATGACAATGACAAAAATATTTATTTCCTTTGAGCATGAAAATTTACGAAAAAAATAAATGTACATCAATTTTGAAGATCCAAGAAAATGGGAAATTCCTGAAGCATAGGTTGTAAATGGAAATCCCAAATTACATAATTAAATATTTCTTTTACATATGAGGTTCAAAAATAATTCAAAGACCTATTTCACTTAAATTAAAGAAGTTTAAATTTAATGGAAAAATTCTATTTCTTTTCTGTAAATTTTATTTTGTATTCATTAATAACAACATCTTAATTACTTTTAGTTTCTTTATATTTATAGACGATTAAGCAATAAAGTAAATACAGTGTTCACAATCTAAAATAATATAAGAGAACATTTGTAAATAATAAGTTAATCTGACTTCCTATAACTATATTCTAATGTCTTCCTACTAATAACAGCTAAGTTTTAATAAATAAAATAAACTGTTAAATCGTTATACATATATATATATATATATATATATATATAAAAAAAATATCTCAATTTTTTGTGAAACAGTGCTCAATCCCATACCTATATAGATATACCTATATACTCATACATATATATATATATATATATAAACATTTACATACCCATACACACGTATACATACACATATACACCCATGCATACATACATATATATATACCCAAACCAACATACGTAAATTTATTGTTGTTAAAGTGAAAATGACATTTTGTGGGCAATACGGTATATAAGAATACACATAACATTATAAATTATAGCAAAACACAGATTTCCGCTATAAATCTAAATTATATTAACCTAATAGATTCTTTTTGTATATTTTTTAAAAATAAAATAACATTTCTACAATCTTTAATACTGTTAGGTTGACTATTCCATAGACTACCCCCTTTATTTGTCAAGCACATTGATTTCAGTGTAGTTCTCCTATAATTAATACAAAAATTGAAATGTTCCCGCTGTCGGGTAGCATAATTATGCATTTCCGTGATTGGCCTAAAATACTCCTGGATAATTGGTGGAAGCAATTTCTTATGTGCTTTATACATAATAACAGCAGTGTTCAATTCAATAAGATCGAAAATATTTAAAGTTTCAAACGAGTAAAAAATAGGTTTGGTGTGGCATAAGAAATCTGCCTTTGCAACTGTTCTAAGGACTATTTTTGCAAAAGAAATAAAAATTTTAATGTTGATTTATAAGTGTTTCCCCACACTTCACAACAATAGGTCATATACGGCAACACTAATGAGTTATATAAGGTAAATAATACTTTGCTTTCCAACATGTGTTTTAATTTATAAATTGTACTAATGTTTTTGGCAATTTTTGTTTGTATTAATTTAACATGACTCTTCCAGTTTAAGTTACAGTCTATTTGCACGCCAAGAATTTTTTTACTGTAGACCCGTTCAAGTTCAACACCATTTATAGTTATATTCGTTTCATTAATTACATTTTTAGAATAAAAAATCATATAATTACTCTTCTAAATATTTAAAGAAAGTTTATTTACAGCAAACCATGTGGACAATTTATTTAACTCCATACTTACCTTTCCTACTAGCCTACTAAGAGTAAATCACAGACCAAGGGTTTGTACCTGAATGAAAGAATAATATTAATACAATCCTTTTGGGAGGTTAAAAAAAAGAAAAAAAAGGAAGAAAAAGAAAAAAAAATGATAGCCCAGAACGCCTCAAATGTTATTTTCGAGCGTCTAAAACACAAAAATTTCAAGGGGCATGCCCCCGGACACCCTAGCATGTTGTTGCTCGGCCCAACTTTCGGCCACCCCCACCCCCCCACTCTTTTTGGACATCTCTGGATTTTCCCCTGCATGATCTGTCAGCTGCGGAAAAAGATATCCTGAAATCCGAAGGAGATAATGATGATAATGATGATGATGATGAAGCCTACAGACGAATCCGAATTTAAATTACATTTACGGAATGTTATAGAATTTATATCCACGTAGGCCTACGTAGGTATAGTATGTCGATAGGACATTTTATTTATTTATTTATTCAGGTATAAAATGAAATATACAAATTAGACATACAATAGATTTAACCTATCACTTCCTTTTCCCAAAAGGCGCCCTTTGAGTGTTTCATTAATGCAGTTCAACATAATTTCAATAAAATGTTAATTATCTTACTTGTTCAATAATCAGATGTGTTCATTTTTATATATAAAACTAAACTGAAAATGTTTTCTTACAAAATAATAAACATATAAACGATGTCTTTTTTAACAGCGCAATATTCCTCAGACTTGAATCAAAACAATCCTAGCGTTGGTTTTATCATGGTTCAATCCGAGTAAAACTACATGTACTGTCTTCGGTAATAATACATGACTCATGAACCCTCTTGGTTCCTAAATGGTTGTAAACTTGATGTTACTGACTCCGTAAATTATCTGGGTGTTATTTTATCAAACGATCTTAGTAGATCACATAAACACTTTGATGAGAGAATCCGTAAGTGCCAAAGAGCATTTTACTCCCTGCAATGTATAGGGACTGTCTCTTATACACATCTAGATGTGTATAAGAGACAGGTTGATGGCTGACGAAAAAATCTATTCTGAAATCAAATAATGAAGGCGGTGATGCTGATGAT
>NW_022724919.1:9467-12403 GCF_011630105.1 Anneissia japonica
CATCCATGGTGACGAGGAGTGCATTGTTAGGTAGTGCAGTGATGTTATTCAGAATATTAAGAAAGTGCGTGGTGTCCTGGATGAAACTAGGTATGTTATGTTAAAGAGGGTTAAGATAAGAATCAACCAAGCCTGATAGGGATTCAGTAAGGGTACCAATAGATGAAACGATGGGTCTACCAGGTGGAGTGATGTTCAATGACTTAGCTAAATTGAATATTTCAGTGGGAGAGGATGGAACTGTGAGATTACGAGATTTAATTAAATTGGGGAGTTTGTGTAATTTAGGTATGGTGTAAAATGTGCCGGGCTTGGGATCAACAGGAATAGAACCCCTTACCTTAGTTGCAAAATCGCTAGATAGATTAGAAACAATAGTATTAAGGTCACGTTTAAAATCAAGAGTTGGATCACATGTCAATGTTCTATAGTTATTAAAGTCTTTAAGTTGTCCTTCCGCTTCTTTAATATAGTCTTCCTTCTGTCTCTTATACACATCTAACAGTCAACAAGAACTTGCAGAAATGCACTTACGTTTGGAAAATAATGGCGAATTGAAAACCATTGTTTTCAGGTTTCTTGGTTGAGCATTCATTTATGAAAGTATCTAGATGAGACTTGGCCTTGCTAACGAATGAGTCGATGTAAACGTTTTTTCCAGGTGGGGGTGTCCAACGTTTATGCGTCAGTTTGTTGCGCTTTGCAGATGTAGGCATACTGTCTGTTTTGTCTTTGAAATGTTCTTTGAGTCTTATTCTGCGAGTGAAGTCATTGAGATCACAGCAAAGGTCTACAGGGTCAAGCTTCCGTGTGGGACAAAATGACAGGCCTTTGGATAAGAGCGTCTCTTATACACATCTAGATGTGTATAAGAGACAGCATTATGATTGCTCTGCTTACCACTGACTTGCCTGTTGATACTTCGTGGGAAAGCGTCAGAGATGATAGGATGATCTGGTCCTAGTCCTTTCAATAGTTGATCTTTGGCTACAATATTTTGAAGTTTATTGTGCTTGCGTTTAAAGTTTTGGTATAGGTGGCGCCGGTAAGAGCTGTTTAAGAATCGAGAAACACCAACATACTTGCAGGGATCATTCAAAGTTGCCTTCAGGTTAGTTTCCGATGCTTTGATTTGAGTGGTGATACTGGCCTGTTTAAACTCATAAACTCGCAAATGCCAGATCGGATATCGTCTTCTTGACACAATGCAAGAGACTAGATATTGTACCCAACGGACTAAGAATCCAGAACCCACTTCAAAATACGACCACCGACCAGTCCTGTCTAGCTATAGCTAACAGAGTGTGTGCTCTAACCTACTCGTACCAACGTTGGCATGTCGCGACGCTGGAGTACTATTCAGCGTTTTTACTATATTTCTAGGTTTTCTATTTCTACGTTTAATCGGCTCATGTCTCAGCCACAATATTTTGAGGCCAATATTATTTACGAACCCAGTTAAACTTATTTACTAGCCTATTTCAACGTGCTAATTATTACATTTAGGCGACGCTTGTTGTAGACTGGCATAGTGTTTTCGGAAATAAATACCATTTTATACACATGCGCAGATCGATTCGCCAGCAGCGTCATCGCCAGCAGCAGCGAGTCGCCAGCAGAGAGATGTCACTGCAGCAAAACACTATTGTACACGGTACCAACGCTGTTCTAATAGACAATGGGGTCGTGCTCATATTATTTGTTATATTTTTATTAATTCATTATTTTCACTTGACTCGCATAAATAATTTTGTTCGAAGAACATTTTATGCAGTTGTACTTGCAATTTCTAGTATAATCACTGTACTGACAGGAAGTGATCCAACTCTGATCATCTCCAGCCTTTCATTCACACATTGTATTTCTATAACTTTTTTTTGCATACTCTTTACTCAGCTAGATACCGGCGCATGTTTTCCTTGTTTATCAGCACCGGGTATATCATTCTGTATCCATAGGTCTGTGTCTCCCTGTTTAGCTAATCTTGTTTAACAAAGACCCATTATGTTAAATGTCATCCTTTTCATTTCTAGCAGTACCATTTCCTGTTTTTATGTTTGTAATATGTCTGCACATTCCAAGTGCCAATCTTTACATGGAGTGAATGACGACATACCGGTAGTCATCCGAACGTTTGACCCTGCTGAACGCGCCTTCAAGTACAGTACTCATTTTCCTGTATTCCGTTTACATCATTGATTTTCACTAATAGTTTTTTTTTTTTTATCACTTAGGCATCTATAGCTGATAACCTGATGGCCGTTCATTCACCATGTATCACGCCCTATGCTATCACGCTACGTCAGCCCCTTTGATGTCAAAGTTTGAACCTTCAGTTTTTCCTATCCTCTCCGCAAGGCAGCGATGATTTCCTTTCAGTTAATATTTTTTTTACATTTTGACTAAATTAAATATTTTATTTCACTTTTTTTCTCCTACTCATCTTATCTATCGTAGTTAGCCAATAAAAATTTTTTTTTTTTTTTTTTTTTTTTTTTTTTTGGATTGTATCAAAACTCATTTGGCGAAACTTTTTCTATACCTTGTATATCGTCACTCGTCAATAATCTAATCTAATCATATTTATTTATATAGCGCCTTTCTTTGCAGATACAAAGCGCTTCTGCCCCTGGTCATTGGATCCACATGCTAAGTGTTGCTGCTGTATTCAGCGCAGGAGCAAGGAACCCCACCAGGTACCCATTTACACTCCTGGGCGGAGAGAAGCAATGCAGATAAAGTGTCTTGCTCAAGGACACAAGCGAAATGCACAGTGAGGGATTGAAACCCCGACCACGAGGTTGGGAAACCAAACCTTTCACGCTGCGCCAAACCGATGCTTTCGAATAAAATTTTATTTTTGGCGAAAAATGTAAATTTCAGCGAAAAAAAAAGTTTTTCTTAACACTTTTATTACGCCCTCCGCTGCCTTGAGA
>NW_022724919.1:12728-20679 GCF_011630105.1 Anneissia japonica
TATATATATATATAATTTTTTTCGCCTCTGGAAGTTTTTGGCAAAATTATTTGTTAAATACAAAAACATTGTTAATGTTTGTTAAATTAAGATAGGCCTATAAAGAAACTTATGGTGCTGACTATAGCCCTAGTTAAATACAGGGGTGAGACATATAACTTTCTGCATACCATCCGCTTTGCTTAAGTCTACACATAACCCCAATGTCCGATGGCTGACGAAAATAACCTATGCTGACCGAGGAAAACCTATCGCAAAATTAAGATGATCATGATAAAAATTATAATTATAATTATTTGCCAGTGAATACACATTCATCAAAGATAGTAACTAAGCCAGCCTATATCAATGCATTGTTCTCTCCCACCACCATTTCTATAGTATATTTATTATACTATGCTGCATCTTGTGATCTATAACATTATGCTCACTTTTACCATATTATATTTTCAATTTTCTTTTCATATTCTGTATTTCGACCAATATATAATTTGTTTAGAAGCCATCCCAATGCAGTCGACATACGGTACTGTGGGAACGTGCATTATCTAATTTCTCATTATAAACTGTTTATTTGTACATAGTATTAAGACATTGTTAATAAGATAATGATCTTAGTAAATTATTTACTAAGATCACTGTTTACTATTTTTGTTTACTTCTTAATAAGTTTAGTACCGCCCATACATTGTTGGTAAGCCAATTGAGTTTCAGCAAACTTGAAGTTAAGTAATGTATATCACTTACGCTGAAATATTCGTGTTAAATAAATAATGTTCCAAAAATACGTCAACTTGACTTTTGTTTTATTGTCATCGCCTTCACCACTATATTTTGCAAGTTGTAATTTTCCTGAGGATACCGCTATTTCATTTATCGAACTGATAATATTTATCTTCATTTTATTGTTGTCAAGAAAGTACAGTACTGTGGCTTAACATATTTTTCCCGGAAGAAACCCTCTTCTAAATGTAGGCCCTATCTTACACAATATCAAGTCTGTTTTATCCTTTTTGACTAGGCATACCCAGCTCCTTGTAGCCCGACCATAGAACATTTCTGGTCCTTCCTTTTTATGAGCTCACCTCTATCGCATTACTAATATCACTCACAAACTAATCCACACGTATGTTATCATCATCACCTATTGACGAAGACCTCTGCACAATCATTATCATCAACATTTTTTCATACTTATACAAAAACAAAAGCTTTGAAATCTAAAGAAAATTGTATTAAATTTTAAGCCTGAGAGTGCCTTTAATAATTATAAATCTTCTTACGTTAGCCTCAACCATCGTGGGGCTGAGGTGGTATAATAGACCCAATCTGTGAAATCCCTCCCTGGACCCCCTTCGATTTCCTGATTCGATTAGATTAGGTCCTTTCATCACTTTCAAACTGTTTGACGGCCAATGTCCTCATAACATTATTATTTTTCCATACACACACCAGAACGTTTTTGAAATTTAAAGGAATTTGTAGTCTTTAAATATACCCCCGAGATTGAAGGAAAGTGTGAAATACATTTTTTTTTTGGGATAGGGTCCCGATATCCCCTCACTCCACCCCTCCCCCTTCCAAAAATATTATATATATATATGACAGCGAGAGGTCGCAGGTTCGAGTTCAAAAATATAGAATACTGTAGGCTTAGATTATGAATAGGCCTAATGATACTATTATTATTTATCTATCACACCATTGCTCGTGCAAAGCAGTTGGCCTAAATGAAATAATGGCTAAACTTAAGACATAATCATAATATTAGGCCATTTATGCTCTATAATATCTACATCATAAGAACGTTAATCCACTAATGTCATCGTGATGCGCATAAACCTCCACACACTAACAAACCCACATTTTACTCCTTAAGGTTTACAAAATATCGGCATACCATCATTTTCCGGTAAAAATTCACGCTCATTTACTGGGTTGATGGCCAACGAAAAAGGCTATTCTGAAATCAAATGATGAAGATGTGGTGATGATGATGATGATGTTGATGGAGATAATAATAACGATGATATTAATACATTACTACAAAAAAATCCAAATTTAAATAACAATCATTTATGGTATAATTTTGGATTTATATCTAGTTTTGGCCTATGCTGATCGATGCTCTATCATTTCCTGTCCCAAAAAGGTTCTTAATGAGTGTTTGATTAGAGCATTTTTACAATAATTTCAACTAAAAAATAGTATTTATCTTATCTGTTCAATAACTAGATGGGTTAACTTTTTGATATAAAAAATAAACTAATACTTACAAATAAACATATAATATAAACGATATCTCCGACAGGTTAATATTGGTGCTTCGTCAAACTTGAATCGAAACCGCCCTACTACAGCAGCGTTGGTTTATAAATATGCAAATGATTATTTCGTCATCAATCGTTGCCGTGTATGATCCAGACGTTAGTAGGTTTTCCCCCTACCCCACCCCTCTCTCTTGTAAAATATAGTACTGGACGGAAGGGAAATCTAAACTCTTAGTCCTCGAACATTACACTGTTTACAGTGATAAAATTGTGTTTATTTATTTGGTTGTTTTCAAAGGTCTATGCCTAGGTGTTTTTTTCCCCGTTATATAGTGTAGTTATTTCAACACAAGGCAAAGGCTATATGCGTAGGCCTATTATACACATGATCTGCTTTCGACAATGAATAATAACATCGCACATAATAGGCCTATACAAGCAAATGAAATTCTTGCAGGCACAACGGTCTTTATAACCGATTCAATATTTATTTATAGAACAGGAAATTCAATATCAGAAATTTAAGATTCTAGTAATCAGCCTATCCACCATACCCCCCAAATGTATCTATGCCCCGTTGTGTATTTATAGTGGGGCAAAGAACACCTACACGCACGGTAAGAATGATGTGTGGATCAGGGCTTCATCGACTTTACTTGGCACGAAATGCCACAGTGTAGAACTATAATTCTCCTTCCCCTATAATTTTTGCTTATTTGGCTTAATATTTGAAATTGAAATTCTTCCATCACTTTATATCATAAATAAAATAGTAGTACAAACATATAAAAGTACACATTAATAATACAGAAAAAAGACATAGTCATAAAGACCAAAAAAGCTTTCGTTTTCTAGTTTTGGATTTAAGATGATAAATTGAAATACTATTGAAGTACTTAACAATATATTAAGTAAAATTTGAATTAAATAACAAGAACACGTACCTCCCTAAACCTCGATCCGATATGTTAATAACGGCAGAATAAAAGAATTATAAATACTCAAGGTAATCTTTAGGTGGCACATGGCGACCGACTCTAGTACCGTGAATAAGCCTGTGGCTCTTACCGAGGTGCACTGTAAAGTTGGCGGCGCCATCTCAAGTAGGAAGGTACGACTTTATCGTATATCATTCTGGTTCTAAATTAATTTATTTGAAGGGCAAATTATTTTTAGAGTTGATCTCATGGGCCAAAGAAAATCTCCGAGATTGAAGCAACTGTTATACATTATGTGGTAAATTCTGAGAAGCTATGGTCGAAACCGCTTGTTGTAAAGTTTGAATTCTATTCTATTTTTAATTGTATTATAGCACAATATTAGGACACACAATTCGCAATTTTAGCACCGTAACATTGATTTAATATTTTGCTAAAAAGAGAATTAATTTTCATTATTTCTTGCTTATTGATGATCTTTTATTTCTTGTTTGTGTAAAATCATCACCATCAAAAAATTGGTTGCAATAATATTTGGCAAACAGCAGGGGAGAGCGATGTCCCCGAACCTCTGAAGGGGGTCCAGGAGGCAAAGCCTTCCGAAGCTCTAACAATTTAGAGATTTTGAATGCCCGTAATCCATCTTGCAGTTTCGTATTCTGTAAAAATTAGACATGATTTTTTTTCAATAACGAATGTGTTGAGTTCTCCTTCGAGAGAGCTCTCTCTGGCAGGAATCCGGCCTCCGCAACTGGAACCAACCACCCCCTTCAAGACTCCTAAATACGCCACTGCCACAGGACCCCCGCCGGAGCTCCGCCTCCCTACCTCGGGGTCCCCTTCCCCACCAGTCAACTGGTGTAGTCACGCATTACAAATCTCTCAAATTGGTAACATGGAACCACTTAATTTTAATTCACGCAAAATTAGAGGGGACTGACGGCTTTAGATAGCATAATAAATAGTAAAGTGCCACATTCAAAGCAGTCCTCGAATAGTTGCACAGGCCTAATAATAAGCAGGTTTTTTACAGATTTGAAATAAAACAAATGAAGCTTATTTTCATCCATGAGGTTGTTTGCAAGCCCATATATAAGATTTTCGAAAAGTGGGGAGAGTGGGGTGGAGGGGGTTCTACGCTATCGAGCCCTCAGGATATGGCTGCGTCCACAGGCCGAGAAGCTCCGACAATGTAGAATTTTGAGGCCGTATATGTAATTGATTTCTGAAACCCATAATTCGTGATATTCTATTTAAATTTCCATTCATTTTGGTGTTGTTGGCTCTAGTATTCAAACTGTCGGTCGCGACCCAAGAGAATCACCAATATATGATGCAGCGTCGCCGAACTTTTCGAGAGAGCTCTCTCTGGCGGGAATCCTGCCTCCGCAACTGGAACCACATAGTTACCAACCGTCTCGCATCGTGCGGGACGGTCCCGCATTTTAAAATGATTTTAGTTGAAACACACATTTTGCAAAAAACACATGCGTGATCATAAATTTGTCAAGCATTTTAGCACAGGTCTAAGCGTGGTAACAAATTATCACGAATTCAGGGGAAAATGTATTCAAAATTAGAAGAAATTTAGAAATATATAAACAGTTGTACAGTAGCTTGAGTCATTGGCAGTATTTACGTGAATGCTTAATACACTGACGTGTTACTAAAAATTGATCAGGAGACCTATGCCTATTAATTTTTTGTTTTTTTAAGTAATGAAATACTTGTGAACATAGTTCGGGTGCTCAAATTAAACGTAATGTACATTAAAACTCAAATTGCATGCTCCGTGGCTTTATTAAAAATATTTTTTGTTTATGTAGACCTATTGTCAACAAACACTCCCTGAAATTTGTTTTAAAACATCTTAAAAATGCTCAGATCGTCGGAGCGCCAGGACAGTGGTGTATCTATGGGGAGTGGTGGGGGGGGCACGCACGCCCCTCCAAAAATACTCGCGTCCCCCCACCGGCTCCCCCAAAAATAGCATGGGAAAGTTGCTATAAAGCACATAAATTGACGTTATTATGCGAGTTAGCTCCCCCTCCCTTTAATTGATCATCGATCCCCCTCACCTCACCTTAGCGCCCCCTATTCAGCTCTCCCACTTCAAGACTCCTAAATACGCCACTGCCCTTGGACCCCCACCGGAGCTCCGCCTCTTTACCTCGGGAGTCCCCGTCCCCACCAGTTAACTGGTGTAGTCACGCATTTCAAAACTCTCAAGTTGGTAACTATGGAACCATAATTTCAATTCTCGCAAAATTAGAGGGAACTGACGGTTTTTAGGTAGCATGATAAATAGTAAAGTGCCACATTCAAAGCAGTCCTCAAATAGTTGCATAGGCCTAATAATAAGCAGGTTTTACAGTTTGAAATAAAACAAATAAAGCTTATTTTCATCCATGAGGTTGTTTGCAGGCCCATAGATAGGATTTTCGAAAAGTTGGGAGGGGCTACGTTTGCGAGCCTTAGGATGAGGGTGTATAGGGCCCCGGCTGCGTCCAGAGGTCGAGAAGCTCCGACAAAGTATGTAATTGTGGTCGTTGTCATCGACAAAAAAGTGGGTGTAGTCGGGCGTCGCTCAAAATCTCTCGAAAGTGTTCCGGGGGCGGGGCGAAGCGCCGAAACATGTAACAATTTATGGGGTTTTTATTTTTATTTTTTATAACACATATACATTTTATTTCTCCCCGACGAATTGTGGTTTAACCCCATCTCCCGCTGGTGCCACCCTCCTGATGACGTGTAATCAAACTTGTCTTATTTTTTTCTTTCTTGTGAAAGTGTAACTGTGTGCAAAGTATCGTTTCCTGAATCGGGCTATTTGTCGGTGAATGTAAAACTTGGTATTTTTTTACCGACAATGATTCTTATATTTTCTTTTCATAGAGGACCTTCACGTATACACCTATGTCAAATACAGTTATTTGCTCGGCCGTCCATGCAACATCTCCCTGGAAGGTCTAATTTTGTTGAGTATTTTCAAGTCAAACTGAAGTTAAATGCATAATCGTAAAAAAAAAATTTGTTCAACTTAATAGTCTGGCACACAATCGGTATTTTCTGTGTAATTTTGCCCATCCTATATCCACAAAATTACCAGGGCTTTAAAGCCTAAAAACACATCGACTGTAAAATCTCAGTCTATTCATAATAAAAACAAGTCTATGATAAAAAATTTTAATTTCCTGTGCTATATTTAGCTATACTAAGACTACCAATCTTGTGGCGTTTGTCGATTGGTTGGTAACGGATTTAAATCTAGATCTCTGGGTGAGTCACCTTAATTTCACATTGGCCCAATGTTGTGTTTTGGCAATATTGACAAAAAATTCATCGAATGCTTACTACTTTTAGTTTCTTTAAAAATATTGTTATAATTTTTGTGTTTACTGCCCCCAACGGGGTCGTAGACACTATGTCATGATGTAGCAGGTTTAGGCATGATGGGTACTACTACCACGAGGTAGGGGCGCTCTATTGACAATCGAATAGCGTTCGGAACTCGAACAGAATTGCGTTCGAAACTCGAACACGCGTTATAGAGACGCAGTTACCGTCATTTGAAGGACGCCCTCTAGAACATGGTAGTACTCTTCGTGTATAACGCGGTAACTCCCAAAGTTACTCATTTTTTTGGTGTAATATAGTAGTAATAGGCCACAGAATATTGTTATGAAAGAAAATGTTCATGAAAAATCCAGATACACTACAATAATACACACATCTGCATATTGAAGAACATAAGATACAATTAAAAAAACAAAAACTCCTGTATAAGGCAGTAGACACACGCTCCCGCTGGGAGCCTACTTTTTTTTCTCGGCGGGCAAGAATAATTTGCGGGTTGCCTAATAAGAACCAGGTGCAGGTCATGTCATATTTACAGTATTTCGCCAAATATATAGGCCTAAACAAAAACTATACCCGTTTCCCCTGGATTCGTCAATGCCTACAGCATAACCCTTTGAGCTACATACCGGCGGTAATAGAACAAAAAAATCCCGTTTCAAGCGAAACTGTGCCCTGAACCCCCACCCACTCTGGCGCTGCCACTACGATTTGAAGTAGGCTGTCTTATATCATGGGCGTCGATCGGTGGGGAACAGGGGGACACGTCCCCCAACTTTTCAAACAGGAACGACATCATATAAATTGTTCCCCCCACTCCCCAAAACACTTTTTATCGATCTTCTATAATTAGAAGTGGAGTGGAAAGCACAAGAATTACGCATGACTGTCATGAATTTTGTCTTTTCACTTGTGCTCTTTTCCAAGTGCGGTACGTTTTTTTTGCGGACCAAAACCGAGTAAAAACGCAATTGTTTGTACACTTCGTAACCATTTCAGTAACCACTTTATCAATTTTATGGGTTCAACGGTTATCACAGTCTAAATTTATTGTAAAAACAATGTACTGTACGTTGTTAAAATTGGAAGCGTGTAAACGTATTAGACAATACTTTTACATACTCAAAAGTGCACAATTTCTACTATAAACGATTTATTCCTTTTGTATATTATCATGACCCGTATATACTAGCGTTTAATATTATCTGTATACATAGATTCTTGTTTTTCCTAATTTGAAATATTATAGTCATTCAATTGAATTTTATATAGCCGATATTAAACAATAACTATACAACCTTTGACACGGATATGTATCTATTTCGATTTATTTAAGTAGTGATACCACAAGTTTACAAACTCAAATGTTACGTTGACACATCTCGC
>NW_022724919.1:20702-21613 GCF_011630105.1 Anneissia japonica
GGGGGAGGAGGGAGAAAAAGCCGAACCCTCCCACCCCAACCCCCAAAAAATTCCTAAAATTATAACAAATGGAAAAAAGGAAAATTAGAATTAGAATTTAGGTCTGAAAGTGCCATTTCCGTCCATCTAGAGGTGTCATAATCATAAATTTTCTTACCTCAGCCCCATCCATGGTAGAGCTGAGGAGGTATAGTTTCCCAAACGGTGAAAGTCCCTCCTTGTTCCCCCCTCTATTTCGCTTTCCTGGATCTGCCACTGATAAATTAAGTAAATTACCTTGATCGTAAATTAGACGGTAGTATCTCCACCCTCAATAGTGTTTTCGCAATACTACTTACTCAAATTTGAAATTCAAAAAGAGGAGGAAAGAAAAATCCTCTTTACTAATTTGATAAGTACTGTACATGCAAAGAGACAAAATTAGTGACTATTTTAAGTTCATTTTATTTGTTTTTCATGGTTCCGATACGTCACAAGCTAATCAATAGATACCGGTAATAAATAAGTATTTTTGTGAATGTTAGTTTGCACGAAATATATAAGCGGGCATAATTATGATTTGAAACATTTTATGACGAGTACCGGTATTTTAGTGGCAGATTCAGCCGGCCCACCCTCCCTATTTTTAAAAAAATTTTATATGCGGAGAGAAAAGAAAAGTATAAGCCTATTCAAATTTAGTCCATTTACGACCAATCATAATCATAAATTTTCTTACCTTAGCCCCAACCATGGTGGGGCTGAGGTGGTCTACACTCTCCATCTGTAAAATCCCTCCATGAGCCCTCTATATTTCAAATTCCTGGATCCGCCACTGTATTTTGAAAATGTATTGTGGAAATAAATGTTAACTGTATTTCTTAAAACCAATTAGATGTGACTTATAAAATACTAGCTTCCGGCGGCTTCGC
>NW_022724919.1:22043-128280 GCF_011630105.1 Anneissia japonica
ATTACAGTCTTTTTTTAAACTTATTAATACTCTCAGACGTTAATTAATTTTTTTTAAAAAACGTATACAATTTTTATTCCTTAATTACAATCTTTAGAAAAAAAAATGTTAGTCAGTTTATTATTTTATTATTCTAATCTAATTAGAGATCAAAGCTACTAAGGACCATGGAAACTACGGTTATATAAGTGGTCTTTAATTGTGTTAATATACAAGATACCGAATTAATTAGTATAAAAAACATAGAAATACAATACCGATTTACATTATTTACAACAAATTAAGAGTAATTAAGAAAATTTCACATGTGACAGCTGGTGTTTATATTCTAATCTATATTCCAAAAAGGTTGACCCCATTTTTTGTCATTGAGCATTAAAATAAATACTGGTAAACGATAATGTTGGCGGCGATTATAATGTCAAAATTAATACAAATTTTTATCCTCCATCAACATACTCAAAGAACGCATCAAGCCTATTAATATCGTCATGGTAACAATCGATATAAACACAAAAATACGAATAATTCATTCATTCGTTATAAGGAGAGTTTATTAGCAGTTACTTTATACGGTTTAATGCAGTAAGAGTTGAAGGTAGATTTTACTAGCTATACGACACTTGTAGCGCAATTCGAGTAGGCTAAGACGGAAGACAGAACAGAACGACCGTGAGTAGGCCTATATACTTTATATAGCAAAATATATTATTCATTATTGCACATACCACCACAATTAAAATACATCCAATACTGTACATATAAATAACTAAACGTAGTTCGATTCGACTTTTGCTAAACATGTGTAGAAAACAATCACAAATTGTGTAGAGAGATATTCTATTACACTAAGGATTATTAGCATCAGTTATAATAGTAATAGTAGTAATACTAATATTAATAATATTAATAGCAATAACAATTATATTAATATCAATAATAATAGTAATAATAATAATGGTAATAATAATAGTAATAGTAATAATAGTAGTAGTAATAATAATAGTAATAATAATAATAATAGTAATAACAATAGCAATGGTATTAATAGCAATAATAAGGGTAATAATAATAATAATAGTAATAATAACAATGGTAATAATAATAATAATAATAATAATAATAATAATAATAATGGTTATAATAGTAGTAATATAATTATTCAAATATTAATACTTATAACAGTAACAATAATAGTAATTATATTAATAACATTAATTAATAGACAATAATATTAATAGTAACAATATAGTAGTAGTAATAGCATTATTAGTAATGGTAATAGGCCTAGTACTAATCAATATCGGTCTTATAGACATATAGCACATCGTGCTATGGCCTCCCATGGTAATTGGTTTATAGGCCAAATAAATTACAGTCTTTTTTAAAACTTATTAATACTCTCAGACGTTAATTAATTTTTTTTAAAAAACGTATACAATTTTTATTCCTTAATTACAATCTTTAGAAAAAAAAATGTTAGTCAGTTTATTATTTTATTATTCTAATCTAATTAGAGATCAAAGCTACTAAGGACCATGGAAACTACGGTTATATAAGTGGTCTTTAATTGGAGGGAGACTTATATTATCAGGATTCCTTTACAAAATGAGAAAATTTATTATACAGCGTTATACAACAAAGTCTTAAAGAAAGCAGATATATGTAAATAAGTTCATCATATAGTGCTAAATTAATCCGACATCCAAAGAAATTTAATTAGGCCTAGTACCTTTAATTGTATAAAAATAAATTCACAGAAAACATTACCAGAATTAGAACAATCATGAATTTTTACAAATCCTTAAATTTCAAGTATTTTCCCTCCTTTTTCAAATCATTCATAGTTATTCATAGTTATTTTCAAAATATATGTTTTATTGTTTCCATTTTTATTACAGGAAGAACAGGTTAAGTTGTTTTGACGTCAATCTTACAGTCAAAATCACAGAAGATAATGGCATCAGACGCTGCCAATGAACACGAGGAAGACGACACACAATCTAATATAATCTACTGCACGTTTTGCAAACAACGATTCCGGAACCCAAGAACGCTACCTTGTCTACATACATTCTGTCGGAAGTGTTTACGATCCTATCTGGACGATTTGGACGGCTCGGAACCAGTCTGCACTATATGCGGCGCTGTTTTCTCTGGTTCAGATAAAGCCATTGAAGGCTCAAAAAAAGATATTCTCATTCAACGTCTTCTTGAGTGCGACAGAGATCAGCTGGAGAATCAGTCATGTTCTCTATGTAGCAGTGATGCGACAGAGAAATGTTTTCATTGTAACCATTGCTTGTGTGAGCGCGATGCAGAGCACCATAGTAAGATACCTTTAATGGCAAACCATACAGTGGTGAGTCTGAAAGAATACCGACGCATGTCAGCATTGGAACGACTGTCTCTCCATCCGACAAAGTGCTCAGTGCACGAGGACTATATTGTGGAGTACTTTTGTTCCACCTGTGATGCACCTGTGTGTATAAAGTGTACTTTGGATGACCATGATCGTACGGATCATAATTTGCACACCATGAATGAAGTAATTGAGACAGACAAGAAAGAGCTTAGTGAAGAACAATCGTTTGTTTCTACACAATACGATAAACTTACCAATGCTGAGAAGAAAGTTTTAGAAACTAGAGACACGCTTGTAGAAGCGAAGACGGAGGCAATAAAGACGATAGAAAAGCGATCAAATGATCTAAGAAAACAAATTGACGAGTTGCAGAAAGAATTAGCTGACGAGATAACTGAGAAATACAAATTATATTAATAACAATAATTAATAGACAATAATATTAACAGTAACAATATAGTAGTAGTAATAGCATTATTAGTAATGGTAATAGGCCTAGTACTAATCAATATCGGTCTTATAGACATATAGCACATCGTGCTATGACCTCCCATGGTAATTGGTTTATAGGTCAAATAAATTAGTCTTTTTTTTAAACTTATTAACTCTTAGACGTTAATTAATTTTTTTTTACAAGAAACGTATACAATTTTTATTCCTTAATTACAATCTTTAGAAAAAAAATGTTAGTCAGTTTATATAGTTCCCATGTTTTCATAATTTAAGGTAACTTTCAATTTATGTCAACTTTCCTGCCTTTCTTTAATTAGAGTACAAGTCTCCCTCTAATTAAAGACCCCTCCAATTAAAAATCACCTCCGATTAAATACCACTTTTCTGTGGTCTTGATTTAACAAGTGTCTTTTATCTTTATTATTCTAATCTAATTAGAGACCAAAGCTGATAAGGACCATGGAAACTACGGTTATATAAGTGGTCTTTAATTGGAGGGAGACTTATATTATCAGGATTCCTTTACAAAATGAGAAAATTTATTATACAGCGTTATACAACAAAGCCTTAAAGAAAGCAGGATATATGTAAATAAGTTCATCATATAGTGCTAAATTAATCCTAACATCCAAAGAAATTTAATTAGGCCTAGTACCTTTAATTGTATAAAAATAAATTCACAGAAAACATTACCAGAATTAGAACAATCATGAATTTTTACAAATCCTTAAATTTCAAGTATTTTTCCTCCCTTCTCAAATCATTCATAGTTATTCATAGTTATTTTCAAAATATATGTTTTATTGTTTCCATTTTTATTACAGGAAGAACAGGTTAAGTTGCTTTGACGTCAATCTTACAGTCAAAATCACAGAAGATAATGGCATCAGACGCTGCCAATGAACACGAGGAAGACGACACACAATCTAATATAATCTACTGCACGTTTTGCAAACAACGATTCCGGAATCCAAGAACGCTACCTTGTCTACATACATTCTGTCGGAAGTGTTTACGTTACTATCTGGACGATTTGGACGGCTCGGAACCAGTCTGCACTATATGCGGCGCTGTTTTCTCTGGTTCAGATAAAGCCATTGAAGGCTCAAAAAAAGATATTCTCATTCAACGTCTTCTTGAGTGCGACAGAGATCAGCTGGAGAATCAGTCATGTTCTCTATGTAGCAGTGATGCGACAGAGAAATGTTTTCATTGTAACCATTGCTTGTGTGAGCGCGATGCAGAGCACCATAGTAAGATACCTTTAATGGCAAACCATACAGTGGTGAGTCTGAAAGAATACCGACGCATGTCAGCATTGGAACGACTGTCTCTCCATCCGACAAAGTGCTCAGTGCACGAGGACTATATTGTGGAGTACTTTTGTTCCACCTGTGATGCACCTGTGTGTATAAAGTGTACTTTGGATGACCATGATCGTACGGATCATAATTTGCACACCATGAATGAAGTAATTGAGACAGACAAGAAAGAGCTTAGTGAAGAACAATCGTTTGTTTCTACACAATACGATAAACTTACCAATGCTGAGAAGAAAGTTTTAGAAACTAGAGACACACTTGTAGAAGCGAAGACGGAGGCAATGAAGACGATAGAAAAGCGATCAAATGATCTAAGAAAACAAATTGACGAGTTTCAGAAAGAATTAGCTGACGAGATAACTGAGAAATACAACTCAAAAGTTGATGTTCTTGACAAACAACTGGATGACATGGATCGTCGTATGAATGAGCTGGACAAGGCATCGTCATACATCGACGCATTGCTGCAATGCAATAATCCAGAGGTGTTCCTGTCTGCCAGTAAAAAATGGTACGAACAATTCAAAGAGAAGAAACCAGATTACAAAGACGTTGAACTTGAGCCGGCTGAGAACGCGTACCTACGAGTCGAGGTTGATGAGAAGCCTATAGACGAGGTTGTCAACTCAGAAATTATCTGCACTGTCTTCTGCACATCTGCATCCGCATGCCATTCCCAACTCAACGGCTGTCCAGAGGAAGCAGAAATCGGATCAGAGGTCAAGTTCAGTATAATAATTAAAGATAAAGAGGACTCAAAAGTCGCTCTCAGTGGAACCTCACCAAATGTGGAGGTAATGAATCCCAATGACCATAAGACAGCTCTGAAGGGAGAAACATCCTCAGAAAGTAAGTTCAAGTACGAGTGGTGTCCATCGTCTCTTGGTAAGCACACACTAGTCGCTCAAGTTTTTGATGTTGACGTGAAAGGCTCACCGATGGTTATAAATGTGGTCCCAAAGAATAGCAAGGATCAGCAACAGCAGAAAAACAACAGCGCCCGCTCACAGAAGAAACCGGGATCGGGGACAAAGTCATCGAAATCTAAGCAACCTGAACCACGAAAAGCATCATGGAAAAAGTAATTGTAAAACTGAAAGGAGAGGGAAATTTTAATCAAACTTAGGTCTGAGAGTGCCATTTCTAGATCTAGATTAATCTAGAAGTGCCATAATCATACATGTTCTTACCTCAGCCCCAACAACGGCCTAACTCTCATCAGTGTCAAAAATCCCCTCTCTGGGACCCTCTATTTCGAATTACTGGACACTGTGAACCGAGAAATATTGTTTTCAAGAGCCAATCCCCGTGACTGCTTTGGATATACGTATAGATTATTTTGTTATGTAAGTTTATGTATTTTACGCACAAAACATGCAAAATGTTTTGTATAGACGCTTTTGTTCACTTTTATATATAGCCAGTATTATATATATATTTTTAGTTGAAATGATTGTTTTCTAAATTTAGAATTCGCTTTTTGTCGATGTTTTATTTTATTGGTATCGAAAGAAGTACTTTATTGAGTAATCAATAATTCCAGTAAAGTTAATCATCGGCCGCAAACTCTAATCTCCTAATTACAGACGCATTGACATAACTATCGATCCAATGATCCAAGCCACTTACTGGATAACGACGAATGAAGATTGTTATTATACGTAATACGAGAAAGGGAAGGGGAGTTGTTAACAGTTATCGTCAATAAGATGAATCGATAGAAATTGGGGCAGATGCAGGGGGGTGAGGGTGCAGAGGGTACGATCGCACTCCCCCCCCCCCTTAAATTTTATTAAGAAAAATAATTGTTGTATTATATTGTTGATATGAATTATTGGTAAGATTTTCAAGGTACATGAGAGTGCAATTTCCGGGCACCCAGAGGTCCATATTCTCAACTTTTTCGCACCTCAGCTCTAACCATGTTGGGACTGAGGTGGTGGACTCTCACGCAAACATGGGCGCAGATCATGGGGGAAGGGGTTAACGTCCAGGGGTAGCACAAGGATTTGCCCGATGGTTGGTCCCAGGTCCCGAGGGGGAGCCGATGTCTCCGACGAGGGGAAACATTTCCCCGACGAGAACAAAGTGGGTGTGGTCAAACGTCATTTTAAAGGACTCGAAAGTGATCTAGGGGCGAAGCCCCCGAAACTTCGACAATTTAGGTGTTTCAAATGCTTATTCAATCGATTTAGAGTCTACTAATATGTACAAAATACTTACAATTTTTTTTCTCCTCGATAAATTGTGGTTTTTCTTCCCGACGGGGTGTGGGGGGGGGGAGCTCTCCCCGACGAGGGGGCATGGCCCCCGGTCCCCATGCTGGCGCCACCCCTGTAAACGTCCCCTCACATATTTTTTAAGGGGGAGGGGTTTTACATCTTATTTTATAGCAAGATACCTGTGTCTCTGCCCACAAACATCTGAATTACCTATAATACTCGACTCGAGTGCGCGTGCCTTTATTATAATTTGAGAAGTATGAGAAAAAGCGTGCAAAAATAAGATTGGGTTTCGGCAAAGAATATAGATAGATGAAGAAACGAGCAGCGAGCCCAAAATCGTGAAATCAACCGAATTGCATGATTGAAGGGGGGGGGGGGGCAGTGGAGTAGGGCGCCGTGTATAAAAACTTCCCCTAGGTTATTCATAGGCTACTATAGATAGTTTTGACCTTATTAGGTATTTATTAATTATTCTAGGTTTATCTATTCTTGTTCGTATAGCTTAGACCTATATGTATGAGAATTGGATAGGCTAGGCCAGGCCCCTAGCTTTTAAATAAAAAAGGAACATGTACTCTACAGTTCTTAGGTGTAAACTAGATCTAAAGTACTAAATAGAGGTCTACTTCTAGACTTCTAGGCGAGGCTAAAACAAGGCCTAATGATTACTGTAGATTAATCATTATATTCTAATGATTATTATTATTATTATTATTACTGTATTATTATTATTATCATCATCATCTGATTATGTTATGTAAAATATAACAAAAACGAAAATATGTTTATTAGAATTTTAAATTTGAATTTCATTATTAATATTATTATTGTTTACTCATTATTATTATTATTATTATTATTATTGATCATCATCATCATCATTATCATCAATATATTTTTGATTGTTATTAGTGTTACAACAACTAGGCCCATTAATATTTGTATTATTATTATTATTAAAAATAACATTTAATAATTTTTCCAACCTAGTTAGGATCAATCTTTATGATATGCATTATTAAAACAATTTACAAATATACGTACTGCTACATTTCAACCCTAATGAAATTATTCGAATTGTAATTTTATTATTATTATTATTATTATTATTATTACTATTATTATTTTTTTTTTATTCTGTGAACAGAAAACTAAACATAATAACGAAAGAGGACTTTCTCTCCTTTTTTAGTCAAAGTTGTGGCTGGTTGGAGGGGGAGTAACCCCCGTCTCCTCGCTGGGGGCGTATACTGCTGTATAACCATAGTCATATGGTTCAGGTAGTAATGAATTTTGCTTGTTATCTTGGTTGTAATAATTGTCATATGAAGCATGTTCTGTGATGCATCCTAAAAAAGTTGCTAAACATAATACTGTACCTAAATAAATTATGAAAATTAAAAAAGTCTTTTAATCAAAGAAAAACAGCTTTTCCAGTGTATCAACAGTATAGAGGGCGCTATAGTATTTTATAGCGTGCTGTAGAACTCATTACATTTTAGAGTCTGGTCTACCCTAGTTATTCATAGATTTGTTGCGGTTTTATGGTTTTTCTCTTCCATTTTCCATTGTGTTATAGATTTAACATCTTGACATATAAGTTATATAATTGTATATATAATTACTGTGTCATACATTATGAATATTGCATGTTAATTTATCATATCAGACACCTCATGCGAACCTCCATTGTTTCTATCGCACAAACAACTTCCCTCACAAAGCTTAAAAAGCAAAATAATTCGCGCCGATGCGATTTTATGTAGATTGCAACGCCACTGAAAATCAGCAGACGTCGTTACATCGTCTCGCGCTCACAGGGAGAGTTGGATTCGTTCGTTGTCGCAGTGAGAGGCCAACTCAGACAATTTGTTGTTGCATCGGGTCTGTTTGAGTTAAACACAGTCGAGTTGTAGGTTATCAAACATGTTTAATATTTAAGACTGTCCCCACGATGAATCGCGGCGTTGGGCTTTGTCGTACGACGCTCTCTGAATTGGCCTTTTTACTCACGAATATAACGCCACAAAAACACCGCATAGATCCACACATTCTCAAAAGAACAAGTCGAACAAAAAGAAGCTGACAAAGAACATATAGTTTGTAAACATTTATCGGAGATAAAGTATACAGTGAATATAGGCAAGGCAAACATATATACGAAATGTATGCTTTAACATCTATTTACATATCATTACAATGAAACAGCTACTATAAAAACAGTTAAATTTCAACAAAAATACAAAAATTTGTACACAAATATTCCATACATTTTTACTCTCTTCTCTAAAATATATTCAGTTAATGCTTCGTTTAATCTTTTAACTATAGAGGGCGTAATACCTATTTTGCATAATATTCACATAGGCAATTGAATATGCTAATATCTGAGTTGATTGGAGATATTTTAATAATTCACTATTGTGAACAATAATATCGTTTCTTTTCATTTAAGAAACACCTATCAATAATTTCCTTTACAGTATTTTATTTATTAATTAAAAAAAAAATACTAAAAGTTAAGCTTGACATTATATTGTAAAATTACAATTATCTATTTTATTTAGAAATACACAATTCCTTTGAAAAGAATAAAATATATAAAAATGATTATACAGAAGGCTTTGTGTTATGTTTTATACTCGCTGATGCTTAATAACGATACAAAAATTGAAGAACGATATCGCAAACATTCATTAGAATGGAAATCTCCATTATTGTTTCACATTACAAAATACAGCATGGCTCTTAATTATTTGCTTTCATTCCTTTGAAATTGTTGAAAAAAATATTGATATCTATAAAATTATTAATTATCAAAAAATGGATATATGATAAAACATTTACAGGCAAGATATATGTTTCATAATAATAATGTTTTGTTTATTTACATTTTTACATTTTGGCTACAAAATCGGAAAATCAGCTTAATATACTTACTGTACATATGGGTCGTTTATCGATAATTTAATTAATCAGATTTATATAAAATGAATTTAATTGAATTACTACAATTTAAGCAGGAAATTTACAATTAATGCAATAGGATAATTATTCTATTTATGAAATGAAAAACAGCGGGGTGCTCTCCAATGATTAGAACCAGTTGAAAGCTTGAGTTGTATGATTACCCTGTGAAAACAATCTCAGTTTTGATAATACTATAAATAATGTATATACAGTATAGGAATAGTCTGCTGATATATTGTATGATTGCCTAATATTACAACATTTATCATCATGCCATCACATCACCTCGACATCACATCACCTCTTATACTTTTCCTAGTTGTCTGCTTCAAACTAATGGTTTTCTTTCCCTGAGACGTGGCTACTATATAATATGTATAACTATTGTTTAAACCGCTACGGTATAATTATAATAATATGGAAACCAAACATGCATCCATGCTGGCACAGATTTTCAAACCACATATTTATCATCACAATTTCATCACATAATCATTAGTGATAATAAATCATTGTGACTAATCATATGATCACTTTAGTTCGGTTTAGCTGGTTCATGTGATTAATCATAACATTAGCTGGTTCATCATGATCAAATTAGCTGGTTTAGCTGGTTATATTCATCACATAATCATTAGTGATAATCAATCATTGAGAATAATCATGTGATCACATTAGTTGTGTCATTGATTAATCATCATATTCGCCGCTTCATATCACATGATAGCAAATCATTCAATGCTTTCTACTTTATTTAGTAATTAATGTCCTATGCATACAAAAATTAAGTAGAATAGTTTTGCATATTAGCACCTTAGAAGTCATATTCATGTATTTACCTAAATTACTGAATACATGTTCAAGTAGTTCGATTTTTAAATACATATAAATGAATAAAATCATAACATTTCAGTCAATAAGCAAAAATCAAAAATAACCGCCCAATATTGAGGTAGTTCGATCCTTCAACTAGTTTCATCAGTGGCCAATCATTTTACTGATAGACAACAATGAATTTCCAACAACCAATTAATAAAATCTACACATAAGATTCTTCGGTGAACACACAGTTACCAAAGTCTTCCATGTAGCTACCAGAGTCTGTGCTTCCTTGTTGCCGGGACTTAAAACCCTGCCGTGCATGTAAGGAGGAATCTTTGCTTCCATCTTTACTAACATGGATCCCGTTTATAGGGTTACTACTTCCACGATAATCAGTTTTTTTTGGGAAGTATTTTGTCTGCGGGCTCAGTCCAGAGTCCGTGGAATAAGTGGAACTGTTTGAACTCAGCCTATTAGGGTTTCGTTGAACAGGATAAAAATGGCTTGAGCTAGACTGCTGCAAAGTGTTATTAACGCCCTTTGTTTTTGTTGAGTCAAAGACACCCTCCTGTCCGTAAAACAAGGAAGACACAACCTGTGGAGTTTCTGTATCTTTGTTTTTACGGTCTGATACCAGATCAGGCAAGTCTTTGTCTCCTGCAGAGTCACTATAACTCCTGTGCAAAAAAACAGCTTTCCTCTCTTCCTCAACAATATCTTTTATGACACGATCACTACCGCTCCGATGGACATGTGGAGCCTGCAGTCCATTTCTATCCCAAGATGCATCAGCCATACGCAAGTCCTCTGCACTGATGGTTCCACTTTCGCTGGACTCTGAATCAGATTCATGGTATAAAATTCCACCCTCGTAGCGTGCTGAGAATTTATCTGCACTGTAACTCCTCACTGGAGGGTTTTTGTAAAGTTGCTTTCTAAAACCAGGTTGCGACTTAGATAATTGTTTCCCAATAATAATTTCATTTGGTCCGTTTGACATTAAGTTATCGTTCTGATCTGTCGACATTTGGTTACTTTTCTTGTCCACTTTAATCAATAATGCATGATTACTCGGCTCCATTGTCTGTTCAAAAAGTTTTTTGCGACTCATCGCTTCACGATAAGTTGGCGGATGGGATCTTTGAAGCTCGGTAATCTTGCTCAAACTAGGCGAAATCTCGGCGCGACTATCGGAGTTGATTTTACTAGTGTATCTTCCATCTTGCACAGCCGTGTCACTATGTGACCTCAAGACTGTGGGGCCTTGTGTTTTATCAATGTCAGTTTCACCACTGCTTCTTTGCTGCCGTGGCCGAGAGAAAGCAGATTTTGTAGCATGTGCAGGGAAAAACTCACCAGCGCGATCTGATGGATAAACCCTTTGAATATTTCCTCGTGAGGGAGTGCTGTTGTGTGAACGCCGCACATGGCTTTGGGTGGATTTTCCGTAATCTACACTATTTTTCGTACTAGATACAAGATCATAACTCATTTTTCTTTCATCAACTTTATAGTTTGTACTTTTACTTTGTAAGTCTGAAGCCCGTCGCACATTGCTCGTTGGAGCAATTTGTTCTGACGATTGTCTCCCGTATCTTGGCATGGGAAACGATTCTGAAAATGCGCTACCCCCACTGCGATTCTGCAAAAGGTTGAGCGACAGAGCTGTGGGTTTTGTTCCACTTCTGTTGCTTGAATTTTGTTGGTTTCTGTAGCGTGTAAAATTTGATTCATCGAACAATCGTGCACCATCAAGTTCTAAGTCACCTAAGGTGCGAATTACATCAGACGTAAAATCAAGTTCATGATCCGATTCACTCATGACGTACTGTGATGATTTGCTGTTCATTCGTAATTGTTTATCCTTTTTAACTGGATCCGACTGTCGACGGAATTGATCGGACAAATCCAGAGCCGTTGGATGTTTGGAATCGTACAAGCTGTCCCCGTCAAAAAGCTTAACTTGTGAGGCACTCATGCTATGTAGCAATGGCGGGCGCATTGATGTACTGCTACCGCTGTTATTGGAACCAATTTTTTCCCGAGCATCAACACCGGAGTCTGTAGTATCAGTTGTGTCCGATTCCGGGTATAACTGTGAATCGCTCAAAGTGAGTCCGGAGTCGCGACTCAGACTGGAAGGGGATAACAATGCAGAGTTTTTATGCTGACGAGTTCCAAAATTCTCTTGCATACAGTACTTGTCAAGACTATCCAATGATGATCCTATAAGGGAAAAGATTTATTAATTATAATTTCATAAAAAATTTTTTTTTCAATTTATCACAAGATTTGTAATTTACTATATGGCATGTCATTTAGTATTGATGTGCTAAATATCGTACATAAAGTGAATGTTGGGGTGCAAGTATGTGTGGGTAATGTTGCACTATCTTTAATGCATCGCACTTGTTCAACACATGTATCAGTTTAAACTACTGTGCACTTGAAAATTTGCTTATTTAGATCAAGAATCAAAGATACTTAAATACCCAACTGAAATTTGTTGGGTATATTTTAGCTTCACTTTGTGTTGTTGGAAAATCAACCATTCTTAAAATTACTGTTTCATAACTTGAGACTGATGAAATTTCTTTATCAATGACTGCTGATTGTAAGATTAGTGATTGAGTCTGATGATGGTATTTGTGAGGTGACGTGACAAAATGAGTGTTGTTGTATGCCAGATATTGTTGTATGCTTACCATTAATATCATGACCACTGTGTAGGCTGTCAGAATCTCCACTCGAGTCAAGCCGTCTCCCCTCCACTGACTTCCTCCTTGGAGTACTGCCGAACAAGTTGAATATTTCAGGGCCAAAGATCAGCTTAGCTTCTTCAATCATGTACTGTACCAACTTTGGAACCATCCTACTTGCTTGAGCCTATGGAACCACAGAAAAAATTATTTATTAATTATTAATTATTAGACCCTAATTCTTCCCTAAGTATAAAAGCTACCTTGGTGCAAAAAATGCTCATCTGAGATTTTCTAAAAAAAATTAGGAAAAACCTTCCCTTTCAAAAGGATGTCTACAACACACACAGTTATATATCTTTGTCTTGGCTTACACAACACTTAACTCTTTGATTACAATGATGTTTTAATTCAACGATTTTTGGTTTGGGAAGTGAATAAAGGTGTAGGACAGAAATAAAATGGCAAGCCAATATACAGTAGGAAGTGAATAGTAAAAACATGTTTTTTTTTCTTTAAATTGGAAATCAAAATCTTTAATTGTTCCAAAGAAACTTGCAAAAGCATACAGGTTGTATGTACCTTACTGTCTCCCAATAACAAAAAACACCAATCATTATATTAAATATTCTCATTTATCAACCATCATAATTAATATATAATTGCTAATATTATATTTAATATATTTTCATGTTTATGTACAGAAACCTAGATTGTTATATTATAAGTTGTGTATTGACACACAACAGAATGACAAAAGAAGAGAGAATGAATTTATAGTCTTTACCTGTACCATCGGGTTGGTAGTAGATGCTGGATTCAACATACTGGGGGCGATGCAGATCGCTAGGTTGTATGCCGTCATGCTGTTTTCATTTGAGTTTTCATTTATGAAATGCAGCACGCAGAACAAGTGCCTCAACAGCTCAACATTCTCGTCGGGTAACTGACCTAAACACCTGGTGAAGAAAATAATTTGAATGTTAATTGTTTTTTTTCTAATGATATTACAGTATACAATAATTAACTGCCCTGGGACAACAGAAATTATCATTAATTATCACATACAGAGTCCAAATAGTGGGTGCCTTACAAGAGACCAGCTCAGAAAGAAAAGTTTACAGAGAGCGACACTTACTTCTTAACGGCATCAATCTTCTCCTTGCCTTCTGACATGTTCACCGTGTTCATCCAATTATCATAGAGGTCATAGTTAAACACAAAACGTGGTATATTGCGTAAAAAATCCTATGGAAAAACCAAAGTGAGGTTGAGTAAGACAATTCAATGAGTATTTGAAGACGAATCAGGTTAAGAAAAATACATTTCATGAAAAGCTGTGTCAACACTATCACATTTCATGTGACAAAAAAAAAAGTTATAAAAAAGTGATATGCCCATATCTGGCTGTAACATCAACTTCCATCTTTTATTTTTCCAATAAGTGCAAATATTTATAAATGCAAATAAAGTACAAGAACCAATATAGGAAGGAGCTGGAAAATAACAACAATGAAATATGAAATCACATGGGCACATCACACAAATTTATCACATTAAATTTGATAGTTTGGACAAATCTTAATATTAATGTTCTCTTTAATTTAGGTCCATTGTGTCGAGAATGAGGTCAGGTTATGGTGTCAGACATCAGAGCATTGTCACTGCCTCTCAACAGGACATTCAACACACCATTAATCGATAATGATAACCTGTGATATCAGGAACAGGTACATTAGTGGAGAACTTGATCAAGATAAAAACGACATTTGCTGCGGTCGTTTTGCCCACCATACTAGGTCCTATTACGTTTAATTTCATTGGGTAATAAGTTTGTCGTATCAGGGTTTACTGTAACTGCCACAGTGCCACTTAACGTTGTTTGTACAGAGTTCACTTAAAACTACTTTAATTCATATTGCAAGACAATAGCAGGAAGCTTTCTGGAGAACAGTATTCGTCAGATGTAGATTTCAACGTGATACATATACATTTTAATTGAATTGTTTACCGTCACAATTAAAAAGTTTTATATACAAGTTATATAAAAATTATCTTTTACCTTTATGGTAGCAGCAACAACATATGTTGAATAAGCATCCATTGAACACTCTATTCCGGCATCTAACTTCTCTTTCAGTTCCCGACATACTCGTACATTTGGCGATTTTCTGAACACCCCCGTCGTAAATGGAGCGTTCTCATGTAGATGACTCAGCATATCTCTTACTGGTTTCGGAAGGCGTTTGTCAGGACAGAGTTGAGACAATGGAAGACCAAACAATCTAAAAGACATTGTAACACAATTAACCTGATAACCTGTATAATCAAAATCCTGGCATATTAAATGAAAATTCTCTTTCCTGTTGTTTCGATTAATTACGCATTTATAGTTAAGGTTAACTAAACATCTTCGTAATGGCATCCAGTACTTACTTTCCAGATGGCGAGGGCGATGATGCGTCGAACAAATCAGTTTTGCTGGATCCACGTCCGAATAATTTCAGGGGTGATTTCCTTTTAGTTTTTAATCTCTTATTTGAATTGTCTGAAGAGAAAATGGAAAAGATTAGCCAGAGATTTCATATGAGGAATGAGGAAGTATTAACAAACATTGGCACAAAATGGAAATTTGTTGATTACCACTTGATAGATGTATGGAAGGCCACGGAGGTCTTTTGGTGCATGAGAGGAGACCATTTTGATGAACATAAACTTATTTAAATAGTCAATGAAGATGATCTCAACAAAGTATAGTTGAACCACTAATTTGGGATACCCCTATTCTGGGGACACTTTTCTGCCAAATGAGGGGATGAACCACACTTGCCCACTTAAACCAATCACCTAAAGATGACTAAGTAATGAAAAACTGAAAAAAAAAAAAAAAAAAAAAAATTAAATAAAAAAAAAAAAATTGTAAAAATAATTAGGTTACAATAATAATAAAAAAAACTAGTAAAACAATATTTAAATAACACTTCATTTGAATTTGTTAAAAGAAAAAATACTTTTTTTAATAATAAAGTACACAAAATGAATTAGAATTTGTAAATTAACATTTAATAAAAAAAGATTACTACTCAAAGATACAAATTTTTTTCATCCATACCGATTCCTTGTGATGTATTTTGCGCCTTCTTCAAAACGAATTTACATTGGAATTCAGCTGGAACCGTATCCATCGTCAAATCTGTCGGTAGCACGTATATATCACTAGCTGCTGCTGCGTCCCGTAGATGACTAAGTACAATTGAAAACGGCAACTCGTGTCCTATAAGGGGGTAAAATGGATCATCCTTCCCGGTCATCACCCATAACTGGTAGTCCTTTAGCTGCGCAGATGCGATCCCGAACTCATTCAAACACGAACTGAGAACTTGCTCCGTACTCTCTGTATTCGTGATTTCAAATGTTTTCGACTGTAGAAGAAATCGTGGAAGGAATGAATGACACTCTGACCAATCGTGATGAAGGCTTTAAAGTAATCGGCTGATAAAAATGGGTTATGGAGCAAAAAATAGCAGAGGACTTAGAACCGGTCGTTAATAGCCTAACGCTGACGTCTTCCTACGCCTACTACTGTCTAGCTTTGACATTTCCAATTTTAGAATTGATGTTTTAGACGGATCTACAGACGTCATGGCGTTTAATTTTAAAATCTAATTCACAATCGGTCTAAAAATATTTTTTTGCCATTAAAAATAAAATCTAGATGTCAATTTCTCGGAAGTGATTTTATTCTCAGATGTGAATTTACTTTTACCATTTGGTCACATGACATTAGCTGAGGATTAAGATGTCAGGTTTATTCACCTATTAAGGGATTATTTTATAACATGATACCCACACAGGTCACCAACACTTCCCTCTAAATCAATTAAAAGTGCAAGGAAGTGGGAAATATATTTAGATGGATTGGATGTCTCTGTACAGTATATAATTTTTGTATAATTACTATTTAAACTCTGTCAAGCTTTCAAATTTTTCTTTGACAAAAATACGCATGCCCATATATAGACATGGTGTGCCTATATATGGCCATAATGTGATGTCATCAATGACCATATTTAGGCATGGCATATTGTTTGCACAGCGTATGAAAAAAATGACCATGATTGCTTTTTATTTGTTAGACTATTCTTACATTTTATTAATCAAATTATATTGCAATATATACTGTTTAATAAGATACTCAAAGACGTGTATCTAATTTTAGTGTTAGATAAAATTCAACACAAGTTCTGTATAGTTATCCTGAAAAATCCATCAAAATTTATTATTTCATTCACTATTTTTGAGCCCCTATTAACTAACAATGTGGAAATCAACTTTGCAATTTTGAATAAAGCGAAGTATCAACTCACCGAGCTTGTCTCTTTGCTCTGAATCTTCACTGGAATTCTTTTCGGCTCTTCTTTCTCCTTTTCCATTGTCATATGTCTGCAAAATAGTATGTCATAGTTTATAATAATCTTCTCATAATACATATTTGCAAATAATCTTTACAATAATAGCAGCACTCTTAAATTAACTAGTGATCCATTTCAAGAATAGATAGATAGATAGATAGATAGATAGATAGATAGATAGATAGATAGATATATAGATAGATAGATAGATACATACATAGACAGACAGATAGATATATAGATAGATAAATATATAGATAGATACATACATACATAGACAGTCAGACAGATAGATAGAGAGATACATAGACAGACAGATAGAGATAGATAGATAGACAGAGACAGACAGACAGATAGATAGATAGATAAATGAATTATAAACATATAGTTGTCTGAATCTGACAAAAGAAGAACATCCATCTTTGCACTAAATAATTAATCTAATAGACATTACTGATTTATTTTTGGAATATTTTAGGAACAAAAATTGGCCAATACACTTTTCACCTTTCCATTTATTAAATACTTTCACTTTTTAAGGAAAAAACACATTTTTAGTATCTCAACTTTAGGAATGTAAAATAAAATAAAATATAGATTATAAATCACTAAACGTGCTGTAATATGGTTCTTTTAACCAAATATATTAAATATTAAAAAAAACTCTTTAATTTAATTTAAAAGTACTAGATTTTAAATATTACATATACTATATGTTTTAAACAGTTTTGATCCATTAGGCGCTATATGAATATGGTTTATTAATATTATTAATAAGAATCTGAAAGTGTGATATTTACATACATAACCCACATTAAATTATTCTGTTCTTTTCAAATTTTCCTTAAATTTGCAATAAAGTCATTTGTATCTTTTAAACATCTGGTCCCTATTCGAGCACTGTTATTATTTATCTATTAGTTAATACATATATACATACATATGTGTGAATATATACATAATATATTTATGTTATACACAATATTATACATATATATATATATACGTTTATATACAGAACAATGAACGATTCTCTTTCATCATCACAATGATTATTGTTAAAATTAATAATAAAAATTATTAATTATTAGTCTTTATTATCAGTATACTATATATAAGTAACTAATTCATTATTTAATAACATAATCATACTTACTTGCTGAGTAAATTTTGCCATAATTCCTTCATTGCTATGGTTGAGAAAGTGAGCACGTAACTTGTGGTAGGCCAGCCAAGAACAAAAGACCTCTCCACAGGGTTAGACACTTCAGACACTTCGTCAATACACGTTGCTAGCCACAGCTCGCTCACACGCAACCGGGATTTCAATTTAAATGATGTACACGATTTACTGAAGTACAGGATAAAGACGAGCGTAAACACAAATTTCCTTAACAATTTGATGCATGTATTAAAATTCTGATATCATAACAAAGAATAAATTTGAATATATAAAAACACTGATTGCTACTACAGACCATGGATTGACAGAATATCAACCTACAACGTGGTGTCTACTGTTTATATGTTCAATGAACAGCCCACATAGACTGTTGGGAAATATTGTGGATATACGGTTTCCTGGTAACTATCCTAGCAACAGCATGGTACCGCCAATCGCTGCCAGTGTTCAAATTCAACAGCAGTAGAAAACATTAATTTCCTGCTTAACTGTGCTGCCACATTTCTTGGTTATTGGCAATGGATATAACATCATAACCAAATTACATAATACTTCACCACACATAGATTAGTGTTAGATCAAAAAAAAAAAAATTAATAAATAAATAAACCTTTCATTAGCCCAGATTCTTAATTTCATAAGACAAAATGCACATAAAAAAAATCATACGGATAGCCACATCCTCATAAAAACAGTGAGTATGTGTGTTTAGGTCAAGGTATAGATTAACAGTATTGTTATCATTTTGGTTTAAAGATGATAGAAAGAATGTTATCCATCTTTAAAAAAAAAAAAAAACATGATTTTTTTTTTATTTGGCCTCAACAAATGATTTTTTTAAAATTATTTAAAGCTAGAATTATATATGGAAATGCTTATAAACTTATACATGTGTTTTTAACACGTTAAAATAACAAAAATCTTATTTGGACATATTAATTAAAGACTTGATTGAAAGTAAACAGGTTTAGAACTCATTAAAAACAATTTAAATATAACTTCAGAAAAATTAATATATATTGCTTTACTTTTACAGGTAGTAAATATTCAAAAATAGGATGGAAATGTCAAAAAATTAAAATCAAATTAATTTAATTACTTTCCTTACAATCAGGAAATATCAGGAAAGGATATACATGATGTTTATTAGTTTTATATTACAAACATAATTACAAAAAAATCATGTAAAAAATACGAACTTCCTGGTTTATCAACATCTTTAAAACTCATCATATACAAATTATACATATTATCTTCGTAATTGATGTTCATGTAGTTTGTCACGTCACGTCTTAAATTCATTAGGACAAAAAAATAAAATCTTAGGAAAAAAAAAAATCCTTGACGATGATGTTTTACTACACAATACTTGCTTGTTGACAAGAATATTTCCAATTAGTAATCACATAACACACGTTTGTCTAAAATACATCATACAGTACATGTTCTTGGACAGTAATCAGCGTGCTATGTTTGGAATATTAACAGCCAAAGCATTCTGAATTTAGAATTCCCGACTTGCGATGACGCACATGGCTTAACTTTTGAAATTAACGTTGAGCTAGCATACAACAGAATTAGTTCAACCCTACTTAAAAGAATCAAGCCGAAAATAACTACACAAAATTTTTTTAAACACAATCGGTCACCACTAAATAAATAAATAAAAATATAAATAAATCTTTCGGTGTTAAGAATAAATAAAGAATGACAATAATCATAAATATATAATATAAATGATAAAAAAAATATACAAATTGAAAACCCCAAATAGTGATGTCAGTGATTACAGTATAAACAAATTTTTATCAAAATAATACTTATTATTTCACTTTATGAAACTTACTTGGGTTTTGCTACTAGGAGAAGATCACTAAACAGAAACAAGTATCTTTCCTGTGATTGTACTCCCGACGTTAACGTCACAGCAACTTCTGAGATAAATTCTCTGTTATTGTTAGAATATGGATGACCCGTGTCGTTTGCCAGGCTCGACAGTTCAGGGAACACAGGCGGACTTGTAGGGCTACATAGAAAGAAATGAAATCGCAAAAATTATTGTAAAAAATCATCTGATTGGCTGAACAAATAAACAGTCTCCATGGAATAAAAATGATCACATAAATGCTATGCCATTAATGATTTAAGTTATTAAGCATTCAATTATTTTATCATACCATATTTGGAAAAGTGGTTTTATTAACTAATACACTAATAGATATTCTGTTAAGAAATTTTGCTGGATAGGGAACTAAATCAATAACGCTAATAATAGAACGGAACCTAATTGAAGCGTGAAGCACGTGTGACTGACTGGAAATGATGCCCAAAAGCGCATTCCTACACAAATCTGGACAGAATTTAATATAGATGAGATTTGAGGAGTGACTAGTGTAACATGAGTAAAGCTGGCCAGCTCCATATCACATCTTTTCTATATTGTCACCTGCAAGAACACAAAAGTGCCTAATTGTTACTGTACATTCTAACCAAAATCACATGTAGAAAAGAAAAATCATTTTGGAATAAAATAGACACAGCATGATAACAGAGTATTTTTGAAACAGGTTTGTGCCTGACTTGGGTAAATGAAGATGCAAAATACTGAATGATGAAACTTAATTTGATGTCAGATTCTACATTCTTCTCTTATGAAAAAGATTTTAACAAAAAAAAAGTAGTAACATGCAAGAGATGACCATAAAAGATGGAGATAAGAGATGACCTTCAATGTACTTTCTAATATACACCATGGAACCTCTAAAAATGTAAATGGATGTACTGTATAAAAAAGAAAATGTACATCTAAAGAAGATAAATTCAAAATTTAGTTTTGGCCCAGATGTGATCTCAATAACATTTGTCTACTTATCTTACACATTGTTTTGAAAATAACACAATGTTTATCAATATGAACAAGGCTGTAAACATGGTTATGGTATTTTAAGATTGTTTCTCCTTTTTCAAGGGCTAGGCACCATATATCACCAAGAGCTTTCATCAAGGAAGGACCAAGGGCCTGACACCCTGGGGTAATTATAAAGTTACTGTTGATATACAGGGCCGGAAAAATGAGAGCATGGGTCTCGTTAATTGAACTAAAAAGGTTACAAATTATCAGGACACCTCTGGTACAGTAATCGTCATCGGTGTAAGATGGAATTAAAAATGACATAATAAATCCCAACACCACATTCTTTTTTAATGCCTCATGACCGTATAAACGAATTTCCTGAAATACACTCACAAGTGTGGTTTCTACAACGGAAGCAGGGATTCATATGTAATAAAAATTGACAAAAAAATAAACAATTTCACTACTTAAATAAGATTACTGATGGTAAATTCTCTACCACAATTTCGCATCACACGTACAGTTTTAATTTGTGATTGAGTACGCTGATTGGAATAACTAATCTAAGTACTGATTAACGATAAATCCTGCTCCAGGATGTAGGCCGTGCATGCTGTAGTCACCAGGGAGATATTGTACCAACTGCCTAGGAAGGAGTGCTATTCCATGTAAGGACTTTATTAAACTAGAAGAATATAAAATCTAGATCAAATTGATCAAAAAATAGCTTCAGTTTTAAAAGGTACAGAGAGGCAAACTGCCAAAGTAGCCCAGATGCAACTGCAATCAACCATTTTATGGCACCCTTATTAAAGAGAATTTGTCTCCCTTGACTAATCATCGTTACCATGACACCATAGTTTGAGGTCAGGGGTTAGGTTAAGTTCTCCCATTAGCTGTATAGGCCTTCAGATTATAAACACTAGGTTTTTGTCTGACCTTCCACAGATTGGTTTCAAAGGAGTGGCCACCAAGATTAAAAGAATAAAGCATCTGCTTGAGCTTCTTCAGACAGAAAATATTTAAATTAAAGCATAATATTAAACAAATTTCAATCAGTTAAATACAATTAATAAATCTATTAATAAATTTAAAATAATTTTTGATGTCGATAAATACTATAAAAAAATATAACATATAATAAATTACTAGGCTAACAATATTAACAAAATATAATAATATAAGTTGACTTTTAATCTTACTTGTAAATATTATCATTATCCTCATTAATATTATATCATTGTCATATAATCATAATTTTTGTATTGTAAATTTTGATGGAATGTTTTTTTATATTGCTTTAAATAATTTGAGAGTGAAATGAAATCACCATTTTTAGCATCATTATCTTTCACTAAATCTACAACATTTTTTTGTCAACCAAGATTTTTTAATTTAATTTTTTTTCTACACTAACTATGATATAAGAATATACTGTACTTAGTACATCAACAATAACGTAATGGAAAGAAATCTACAAACATCGACAGAAGAGAAAAAAAGAAATCCAGTCCAGACAATGAATATGATTGTGATGTGTATAGTATCATGGAAAGTTCAAATGTTGAATTATGAGTATACAATGGGTCTACTTTACTACTACATGTACTTATTACAGTAGTATATTGAAGATAATGTTGAAGGTTCCAAGACCAGGATATTGTCACTGGTTTTTTTTTATCACGCAAGTTCATTCAGACAGAACTGAAAGACTATAGTGCGCTGCAACTAAACATGTACGAAGAAATTCTGAGGTTTTTCTGCTTGAAAGTAAATAGTAACGCTTGTCTGATGGTGACAGACAAGTGATGTATTCACACTCGTAAACGTTCATACCACTGGTATGCTTGGCTGCAATTAATTGAACTAATTTCTGTACCCAAGCGAAACAACAGAGGCATGCCTTGAAACAAAAGTCAAATTGTTGCGGCATGCAGGGGTGAGTCATTCGATTACAGAGTCACATTCTGGTAACTGTTACATTTATTTGTATTTTCATCTAGAGACTTGTTAAATTCCAACACGAGCTGGAAAACTTGTGGTATGGATGGACAGAGAAAGCTATTCGGTAAAACAAGCCTGGTTTCTTTTGTAATATTTTGACCTAAGTTGATGATATGATGCCTCAGACACCCCCTCCGACCCCTTTAGAATGCTCAAGGAAGGAGGTATTGATGACAAGAAAATGGTGATGACAACAGGTGATAGAAAAAAAAATGATATAGCATAAATACATGACAAGAATTAATGAAGATTTATTGATGATTGATGATGATGATGATGATAGTGATGAAGCTAATGATCATGTTGATCATTATAACAATAATTTTGACAATGATGATGATGATTTAAGTGTCGCAAATGATTAACTTGATGAAGATGATCATATTGATCGTGATTATAACAATAATTTTGACAATGATTATGATGATGATGATTTAAGGGTCCCAAATGATCAGCTTCTGCTGGATGGTCCTCTCTCATTTATGGTTCAAATAAAATTAAAATAAATGACGATGATGTTTAAGGATGTATATGACCAACATAAATAGTATTAACATATAAAAATGCCAAAAATGTATTTGTTATGAATCTAGTCATACTTTTGATAAATTGCATAAATTCAATGTACCTACCTTTTATCCACATTCTTATTCCTATTATTGAAAGCATTGCGGATAACCGCAGAAGGCGCTGACCTCCGGCGCATTACCAAACCTTTGAACTTCTATAAGACAAAAAAAAGTAAAATTAAAAATTTCTGCACTTTGATGTTAATTTCTGCACTTCGATGTTGGCCAAGAGATGATTTAGGATTCATTTCATTGCCATGTTGGTGGAGGAATTTTGATTGTATTAATAGTACTCAAGAATATTTACTAATAGTGCTTCAAAAACGCAGACATATACATTTGCAATCGTCTGCCAACCATCCGTAAGATTATTTTATTCTATCTGAAAGATGTATACTTGTGTCCGTGGGGGCCGGCAATTTCCTCTGCCTCCTTTACGAGTTTCAGGAATTTTACTTTTAGGAAACTTGAGCCGTGTTTAATTGGAAATCGCATCTTGAAAAATGCCCTAATGGTTGTGCCGAAACATATCAAAGGGACAACCCCCTACCTAACCAAAGCTGGTGCTTAAACTGTCAATGTGTATTGGCATTAATTGCAGGCAGGAATAGCTTACAGTCTGCATCTGTTGATAGATTTTCTTAACGAGTTTGTTGACATATTAATTTTAGTAGTTAAAACCAAAAATAACCTAATGTAATTTCTCATAAAATTACATTACAAAACCTAAAATGCATTCAAAATCTTGAACAAATTTTATAATTGCTATTTTTGCTAACTTAACAAGTACACACCTTAATATTGAAAACTTCAAAACTTAATATTTGTAAACTACTGTAATTAAATTTTATTATAAATCATAAGTAACTTCTTAAAAACTGATGTGAAAGTTTTGGAATATTTATTTGAGTCCCAAGTAATTGAAATTTTAACATTTGTATCTGATTTCAATGTAGTTAATAATTAAATAAATATTAAAATATAATTTAAAATAAGTTAGGCAACATAAAAAAAATTATTAGTTTATCTCCCTCATCACTTTTTTGGGAAAAATCTGATTTTTTTTTTTCAATCAACATATATTTTTATTTCAAATGGTCCTTTTTCCATCTTTTTTCACTTGAAAAGCTCAGGGTTTCTTGCAAATATGTTTACTGGTACAACACAACATTTTTAAAATATAAATTTGATTCCACTCTGACTTTTTATATATGTGTCTCTAACCATTGATTTACTTGTGATCATTGGTAAAATGGGGGCGGGATTAGCAAAAAAAAAAAAAAAACAAAACAAAACAAAACAAAAAACCTCCCTCCATCATCAGTTATTCTTTGATAGGGTGATATTGATAAACTAATAACTTTTTTTTATGAGGCCTTAGTAACCTGTTTATGATAATGCGTTATGGTAACTAATAAATATTGGTATCAGAAAAATAAGTGATTTGGTGCTACGATAATTTTATCCATTTTTAAACTTTTTAATCACAAAGGAAATTTGTTGATATTATTACAAAGTGACAAACTCATGTTGATAGAAATTGTGCTAAATAAAGTGAAGGCCCACACATCAAGTATTTACTTTAGTTTAATAGCAATCCAAAAACTATTAATTGTGATAATTAAATTATATTCCATGTTGGAAGAATTTAAATAATGTTGATTTTTTGGTTATTTGTTTGCAAAATTTCCTGATGAAATACCAGATTTTTGGTAGAAAAACAGTGAAAAAGACAGGACCAGACTGGCTGGCAACATAGGTTTTAAACTGTCACTGATTTTAACAATCACTTCATAGTCACCCATTGATTGTTAACTACAAAAGCGAAAGGTATGCAAAAAACACAGCAAGACAAGTCACATAATGCAAACCTAAAAAAATAATGGAGTATTGATAAAGATCTTATAAAAAGTAGAACACTCCATCACTTTGTCATAAGGGATATAAACAAGATAACATTAAAATTAAGGTTTTTATTAAGCTTTGCGTGTAACCACAATATTTACTCTAACTCAATGTCGTTTTATTCTTAGGAATGTTAGATTAGATCTGACCTTGAAATGTAAATCATTGTTTTTCAAAATATTGAGATAATAATATCAGGCTGAGGAGAAAACTAGGATAACATTTGATCTACATGCATGTACAGCCAAATTAAAAAAAAAAACCAAAAAAACCAAAAAAAAAAACAAGTTTCCTTTTCATTTTCATCATTCTTTTCTGGAACCATCCTGACTATAAAACGAAGACACAGAGACCCTGAAGCTACTAATTTTTGATTGATAGATTTTACAATTTGTAGTAATAATTTAATTTTAAATTTAAATCAAAGAATTTTATATAACAGTTACGAGTACAATATGATACCATGTCCAGATCTCTAGAATAAATATACTGTAGGATGTAATACGACCACTCTTTCACCTGCCACACAAAATGGACTAATTAAGGGTTAATGAACTCTGTATTCGAATGTAATGAATTTTATCCGCACAATTAAGCATAGAGAACCACACAAAACATCTCCCACTACACCACCGATGGCCAGATAATTAAACTTTTTAATTATCTACGGTGGAGTAAACATTCGCGAAGTCACTTTCCCTCTTTTTATCTTAAAGCAAGTCTACCACAAAGTGTTATGTGCAGTTAAGGGTATGATTTGATATAATGTGGACCTTTAGACTGGTATAAGCAGACTCCGCTAACATCGAGTGGAGGATTAACGTCTACATTCAATACTGTGCCTTCCTCTTATCCTGGTCGTATTTGCATTTTTTACACACAAGCATGGCCTCCATAAAAAAATCACTTTGTATATGATTTATGGTACTGTCCTAATGAAATTTCTACCAATTTAATAGGAAAAAAAACCCTAAATTACATTTCATAAATATGTGCGATTCTAAATTTATAATTTGTAGATTAAGAGATTATGGTTCGCTTTGGTAAGTACTGTACAGTTAACATTTTTTTTCTTTAACTTTTCAATATGTCTGCCATTCTTTGGTGTAGTACAATAGTATTAAAGTTGCTTTAAAGCTACATAATTTTGAACATAGGGGAAAATAATTATATTTATGTTGTTATGCATGATTAAAAGTATCCATAAATTAAAGCACAGTACTGGAAGGAGATGTGTGATGATGAATATTCGAAAACATGAGTGAAATTTCGAAAAGGTTTGAGTTCCTGATGGATTTATACATAAAAGACGAATATTAAGAGAGTACAGTACATGGAATGAATACATTTTAACAGGTAAATACTTGGTACATTATGTAAAGAATGATGTACTGTATTGGCAATGACTGTTCTTTGGCGTTAAATTATTCCATCCCAAGTCAGCCTCATAAAACTCAATCCACTTAAAAGGTACAGGGCTGTCCAATGAGGAACTTGCCAAAAGATCCTCAAATTTCTCATCTCTAGCCTCTAATATTTCAAAGTCAACCATAAATCTTATGACACAGAGAAAAGGTTGGTTGGGCCAATGACCAGAAAAAAATTCACTGACTCATGACTGGTAATATTAAAGTAGTATCCCTGTTGAATGCAAAAATACATTGGGATGGTTGTAGTAATACTCAATTAATTAGTTAATCCCAGTATGAGGAAATAAAAATATAAGGTTTACTGGGGATTTTATTTCCTTCCGTAAATTCAATCGGTCAATTATATATATTATAAAATTTTAAATAGATATATAGTATTCTTGTTTTAAAGCAAAGATACATTGGGTTGTAGTAATTCTCAATTATTTAAAAAAATATATATAAATGTTTGTTGAAGGTTTTATTTCCTTCTGTAAATTTAATGTGTCAATTTTATTAAGTAAAAATTAAAATAAATATCTAAAATACATTTTAAATTATATGAATTCAGGTTTTGGAAATAAATATTTCTGCATTCTGTGAATTTAGTAATCATGCTATAAAATCCCACTCACAAGAATGCAGGGCACGCTAAAGTATAGTAAAACGATAAATACACACACCCATATATATAAGATGTGTATAAGAGACAGGTGCAACCGTTGTCACAAGCCAAATTACCGGCAAGACTCCGAAAGACATTTTAAACAAACGAATTCGAAGGTCAATGACGATTCCGCTAAACAATACTTACAATTTTGTGGGCCTTTATAATGTTCTTTAGTCGAATTATGTTTACTTTATATAAATACTGTATAATATAATGTAAACATAAATATTAACAATTAAGTTGTAACTAAACACAGCTTGAAAAATATTTCAACTTTGACAAAATAAAAAACATCTTTAACTTCTGTTAGGAATTATTAACTACATTATTGCATATTTTATCAAAAGCCATTCCGTACAGCAACATTACAAGTTGTATTTTACTACAGTACAACACAATTATGTATAAAATACACAAACATTTTTGAATATAAAACTTTTCAAGGACTGCAATCTCATTGATAAAAGGTATAAATCTCTTTTATACTTTCATGGCCAAATACATATACATCAATGATTTGTGGTCCATACATACCACAAATTGTTAATAAATAACTTAAAGAGAAGTATGAACAAAATTCTCTCATATTAAAAACAACTGTACTGGTTGAAAATAGTAATGATATGTGTATGTTAGTCCCACTGTTTAGAAAAAGGCTATGTATGTATATACCAATATATCTAGCCTGCAACAACACACACATATAATATATACTGTATGTTATGATCTGTATGTTATGAACATAACACATACATTTCTTTAATAAACAAACAGAAATACATTCACTTTAGTCTAAGATTGGCTAGTTACTTTCTATTATATTTTGTGTGGTTTTAATGTTTAAATAGGGTATATTAAGATCTATAATAACATTAATTAATAAGGTTTTTTTTATCAATTAACAAATTACATGAATAAATGCAAGGAATTATGAAAATTAACACAACTTAAAACTGGTAGGAAGATGGTAACTCCCTATCTCTATAGAGTTTCCTTTATCTCTCTATGGAATCTCAGAAAGCCTACCTTATTAATATCAGCATGCTTGTTAATCCTAGTGTTTGTAAATGAATCAGATTCGCTGATTCTCCGGAGCAACGTCTTACTCTCCTTATTCAGCATAACAGCAATCATTATCCTCACTGTTGTGCGATAAAACTATCCACACTCAAAAAGTTAATCTACCTCGCATCACTTCAACAATCCAACTAGCTCACCTAAGCACACAGATGCAGTGTGTATGCTAGGTGGCAGCAACCCATCAAACTTTAAGTGCCACACTTCGTGAATATTCATAACCTGATAACTACTGGACAGCTGCCTTGTTCTATTGCTTATGAATATTCATAGAAATATTTCATGCTCTGATAAGCAGCTTTTACTGATCATTAAATATTTCTCATGAATATTAATGTTATTATTATGAACTCTGTATATGTTTTAAAAAAATGGAACATATTTAAACATGTCCGTAGAATTTCCTAACAAGGGAAACAATTAAAGTATTTGGCTAGCTGATATATATCTTGTAACCACACATTACTTAATTTTAGTACCTCCACGAGTGCCTATGATTTTAATAGCAGCGAAATAATGGGAGAAGGAGACACATTGTCCAGTCTGTTACAATATCTTTGAAATTAATTACGAGGCATGACTAAAAAAAAACCAGATATGACTAAAAAAAAAACAAAGATTATGTGTAATCAATATATGTGTTGATGTCGTTAAGTGTGCTAAAGGAACTATTATCGGTTTGAAAATTTAGGAATTAACTTTTCATCAGTTGAAAATTGAGGAATTAAATTTGTCAACACGCAATGAAGAAATTAGAGAATGTATATTTTAAAAAAAATCCGGTTCTTCTACATTGTTTAAGAATGTTTTTAATATAGTGAATGTCAATGATATGCAGTTGGTACAATAGGCTTAACCCTTTCACTGCTGCAGGCAAATACACCCACTGTGCTTGGGAAGAAGGTTATTTTGAAATAAATGCCAAAAAAATAAAAATACTAAAAGACGTTATTTTGTAATTGTTTTTGTGTGTTGGGGTGGGAAAGAGGTTGACTGACGGGAAAAATTGAAATTGGAATTTTTACTTAGGTGGTCATGTGATCTTGGGGTGGCCATATTGGAAATCCCCTTTTTCATATTGTAAAAAAAAAGATACAAATTCTTATGGGATGCTATTTTTTTTTCACTGGATATTACGGTAAAGATACATAAAATGAATAAAAAAATAATCAATAGTTTGAATTATTTTCATCATTCTATTCAAAAATCCATATTTGTTGGCAGATTCGTGAAAAAAAAAAATCCAAAAATTCTCTGTAAGATGAGTTTTTCGCAACAATTAGTCATTACTCCATGTAATTCAGTAGAAATCACCTCTAGTTCATAGAAACAACTATAGAGGGCGCCTGCAGTATGGGAACAATTTAAAAAAGAATTATTTTCATGTCCTCGGTAGTACCTTGGGCACGCAGTTCAACGACGTCTAATTATCCCCGGCATTACTGGGGGCACGCAGCAAATGGGTTAAAGTATTTGTTTAGGCCTATATTTTTATTGGGATTATTTTCTTTGAAATAAAAATGGCATTGGCTCTAAACCAAAGGTGATAAAAAATTAAATTATGTAGCTCCCAAGATAACAATATAAAAACAAACACACGCCAAAATCAACAGCATAATCAAGTAGGTATGTACGTCACCATGTATGTAGGATGGATCTGTCTTTGCTGTTATTCGATAACAAAGATTCTTTAATTGATCAGCATGTGGAGAATTTATTTAACTATTGACTTGATTATGTCTAATACCACATGTACATTCATCACCGTCACCAAAGAGGTACTGATGATGTCACAAAGTAATGCATGGATTACGGGGTGCTTAGGCCGTATCTTGATTCATCAGGTAATTTAATCTCTCTCCTATCATTAAAATTTCAGATGGAGAAAGATGATGCATGAGTATTTGTGTATTTTGGATCAGTTTCAGTTAAATATGTATAACATAAAACTTTAGTATAGATAATGTATTAATTTATATATATTTTCTTATATTATAATACAAGAGTGTATAAACACAACGGTATGCATTAAACATATACCTTATACTCTTCTGTGTTTTTCAGTTAACTCATAGTTAGTTGTCACATAGTGATAATGAACATAAAGAAAAGATATGGAAAAAACTGAACAAAAAACACACTACATCAACTAAAAAGCAGGATAGGAATTTCTCAAATGTCACCAGCGCAGATGAAGATAAATAAACAAATGTAAGTAGGGCACAGTAATATTCACCTGTTCAGAGAAAATCACTCTGTCATTATATAATGTTGAATTTATAATTCCCAATGGGGCATTTTGTGCAGTTAAACGAGATCCCTACACTGCATCAAACCAACAGTTCCATCTGAAAAAACGTTCATTTTTTTTTTAAAGGAACTGGTACTTGACTGCAGAGACTGGTTCAAAGACCACCATGTAACTTATGACCGACTTGCCAAAGCCATACAACACACCTTCAGATCCCTGCTCATATCATACTACATTTATCAATTTTCGGCCTACACGAATGTGTCCCCTTTTGTTTTTATGGTAATAAATCTGACAACATACGTCATATGATACAGTCTCTGTGACACCAGGTGTTACTCATTCAGTCAAGTCTACAGTTACAATTTCATTTCTTCAGAAGTATAAAACATCTAGTAGTGTTATACTATAGAGGGAGGTGTTTGTTCCTTAAACATAATTAAAACTGAGATGTCCTTAAATATTTGTCTAAAACATTAAACAATATTTGTTAATCTAGACAGGGACTTAGATATACAAAGCAATTAAAATAATGAATTTTATTCTTCAAGTTTACTAGGTAAACACAGACAGTAGGATGTTTAATGCCCTTTGACCCTTTTGACATTACGCTTACAGTTAGCCTCAAGTTGACACGCCAGATATCTAGAAACTTGTGGGGCACGATTCAAAACAGCAAACATTTGATGTAACATAAATACAAGACTACACTTTCAAGCATGTCTTCAAGTACCTGTATATTCCGAACTGGTTTTGTCGATTCAAGCTCTAAGATGGAAATCATATTTAAAAATGGACGTATGATGGGTATACAAAAAGTGTGAAATACTCTCAAGGGATCTCAAAGTCAGACAAGAACAAACATTCTTGACTCACTCCACCCTAAAAAAAATGAATAACAAAAGAAATGTTTGTCCAATCACCATCCTATTTTTTGTAATGTAATGCATAACACTTGCAATAAAAAAGAAAAACTGAAACTGGTTTTGAAAGAAAAATTGATATACCTCATCTCACCTACTGAATAGGACTATAGTAAAAGCATTTTACTATACAGCTGACGTTGCGATTTCGTCATAATATGGAATTTTTTTATGAAAAGATTAATCCTTTCATGCTCCACATACTTTGAAGTAGTAATCATTCATTTGGAAAAAGTTAAATGATATTTAAAAAAAAAAAACAAAAAAAAAAAAAAAAAAAAACACTAACAAAACCTTCACTTCCTTGACAGTAAGAGTCCCATTTTGATAGTATTAATGAGAACAGAGTTCATTGTAAAATATGTCAGTCGAACTCAACGTAAAATCTATTTGTTGACTGCTACAGTAAGCACTCTTATCACCTAAATGATCTAAGATTAACCTTAATATATACATAGATAATATATACTATATAGTTTCTATGCCATATACAACAACAAAAGCAGCCACCATTTTAATGCACAATAAAATTTTTGTAATTTAGTTTTTTTTTCTTTTAACATTACAACATGAATTGTAGGATGAGCATAAATATAATTCCATATTTACATAATATTAAACAACTTAAATCCTGAGTAAACACTGTTTTAACATTTTAATTAACAAAATTAAGAGAAATGATGATAAATGAAGTATAAAAAATTAATTAGCATCCTTTTCCACATTGCATGAAAGGGAAGTGGGTGGAATGGGTCAGGAGAGTGGTAAAATATATTATCTCCCACTCAACATAACCAAACCAAACAAATATGCAATTATAAGTTTCCTAAATAAAAGCAGAAAAAATATTACTTAAAGTAACTGTAACATTTTGTTTTAAACTAGTTTATTTACAGTAAAAAATTAAATATTCATAAAAGATAACTTGCCTGATCAGAGTCTAATATTGAAAATATCAACTTCTCAGAATTTTCGTGCGATCCAGAGCGACGGTATTTCCGGTAGGATAAATTCCCAGGCATCTGCATTAAATTTTCATTTTTGGATGATGATTGAAAAATATTTAATTGATATGGATTCAGAGAAAGAAGAAAATGCATCCTTGCAGGCGATTCTAGTGAGATGTTAACCCATGGCCCTCACTAACAAGAATACAAAACTCACGATTACCACAGAGAAAAGTACAGACACACTTCAGCGATTTCTTATGACTATTCATAAGTTCAGATCAAAGTACAACCGGTTGTATTGTGTATGGGTATTGAGGTTATTGAATGGGACCATACTCACTAGCGTTATCATCACAAAGTACCTATGAATGGTGGAATTTTTTGGCTTTTGTGACAAATGTTTCTTAGGAGTCCAAGCGGGGTGACTCGAAATCTTTGTCAGTTTATACAGTGACGTCATAATACAGTGCTTAAGAGAGCAAAATCCGAAAGGTTTCAAAAATCACGATCACAAAAGTCAAATATTTAGTGGGCGTAAAAAGAAGAATGGTGAATAGGAAGAAACACAATAGAAATGATTGCGTAGGTTTATGTCACATGATAAATGATTACAATGACATTATTACAACATGACCTTCACTCACCCTATGCATTAAAAATTCAAATGTTATAGGATTTTATTTTAATATATATAATATTGAAACTATGGTATCTGTACCAAGCTGCTGTTCTCTAAAAGACCACCTAGGTTCTTTTATGATACAAAGTCATACATCAGACATTGGCTATGCACATTTTTCTTAAGACATAACTCATCAAGAAACCAAACATTTATTATAGTACCAGTAAAGCATGATTTTAAATACAAACATAAAAATATGTGTAATAAAATTATATAATTTTTAAAAATTTTAGGATTTATTTTGTACTACAAATTTATTACCAGCAAATTTTTTCAACTAAAAGTTATAGACTTACATAAAATAAAGTAATCAAGTCAAATATAAAATTTTACATACGGAAGGTTGTTTGAGCAATTTAAAGGAAATTTTCCTTTTCAGTTTTTTAATTGATGTCCATTAATTGTTGATTATTTCTTATCATGTAAATAAACACATCATCTTAAAATGGCTTTTTAAAAAATAAATTTTATTTTTTTACCGGTAGTTTCTATCGCTGTTAAGTCCAAACTTCCTTCCTTTTTGCTAAATCCATCGACATTCCAAGAATAGTCACCTCTGTATCCTGTTCATTCAATGTAGTACCAACTACTTCAAAAAATGACTACCGTTCTTAGCACTTTTGTTAGAGGATTGTCACTACTATTGTGTTTGTTAATGCACTGGTTAGTACTTGTGTAGTCAAGACTTATGAAGCTCACGTACTTCAGTGGATTTTCGGAGGTATGCTATTAGCCTTGAGTTGGAAACTAGTAATAGCTGCTCTACAATGCCACCATTCAGTATCTGTACTGTAGTGTTGTGAGTTCGTTGACCTACACCCATTAATTGGGACATGAATATAGCTAAACCTTGACATTAAATGAAAGGAATTAGAAAGAGATTTAGATTAAAATCAACTATTTATCTAAACAGGCTTTAAAAAATGTTTTCCCTCTATTAGGCCAAATAAAAAAAATTATTAGTTTATCACTCTCATGCGCATGTTTTCTATAGTATGGTACTGAAATAAATATTTTTATATTTTTTTTATTATGAAATTTTTTTTTTTTCATTTTATTTTATTAAATAGTTATTATATATTGTTTACAGTATGTATTATCTCAATCATGTTTACTTTGAATATCAATGCACCAGCAGCCCATAAAAGTTTGAAAAAATTAGGTCGACCTTAAATTCTGAGGTCGGCAGCCTCAGCAAATTTTTACTATCTTGGCCTATATAGTATAAACCACGATTTTTCCGAACGCTCGACCTTACATCGTCATCTACAGATTGTGATTTTGTTAATTTCTCTTTAAATCAATATATGAAAGAGTGGTTGTACTTGTATCATTTTTAATAGTGTAGAATAACAAGACGACTAGGCGAGAAAGACAAGAAGATTGTACACAAATCATACATACTGCATGCCTATTAGAAATAGTTATTGTACACTCAAATCTGTTTTATGAACCACCAATTTCCTTGGTTTCAGTCAAAGTTTTTGACTTTCCAAGCAGTTTTTGAAGCAAAGAAATCTAGGCTTAGGTAGCAAATCTGGCTCGGCAATATGGTCGGCAATTGCCAATTGCCGACATGAAATTCATGGGATGCACCAGTAAAACAACCAAAGGGCGATATTTAGGTTTAGCAAAATAAAAAACTCCCTCCTTCACCACTTTTCCAGCCTAGATAGGGTGATAAATTAATAATATTTTCATAGGGCCTTATACCAATTTTTATCCTTGATTGTAATACAATTAAGTTAAATTTAGTCTAACCAAACATATTACTGTACTGAACAACAGTGGATTGAGTATTCCTTAAGCTGTATGGAAGAATATACTATATTTAATATAAATTTAACAAAACAGTATTTTTAAAATAATTGCAATGAAAAACTAATTTAAAATCTATCCTTAACAAACTTTAGCCAAGTAAATACTGACTTACAGTAAATGTAATCTTTTTATATTAAAAAACCAAATTCAAAAGTTTGTTTTAGGCCAACAGAAACTAATTACTAATTTCATGTCAACGTAAAACTTTGAGGCATCATGAACAAAAAAATTATTATTTATATAAATTTAAAAAAAAAATCATTTTTTAATGAAAAATAAAATACAATGTAAATAGTTACCTCAACAAAATATAATTTCAAATATATGATGTGAAACTAACAATTAATTTTCTTTGACCTTAATCTAATGAATATTCATGATTCTCATAATCCCTGAACTAATAATTAATATATAGACATCCCCCTATATTCAACCAATTAATTGCTGCAAAGCAGCCAATTCATATTCTTGACAACAATTTGACCTCTGAAAGGTCATTGTTTGTCAAAAAACAAGGGCCTAAGATGACTGAAAAGCGGAGTTTCCTTCTTTTGTTCTGCCGGGTAAAATCAATTACTTTAGGCGACGTTTGTAGATAACCTACACGTACCAACGTCCGCATGTGGCGACGCTAGACTATTACTATTCAGCGTTTTTACTATATTTCTAGGTTTCCCATTTCTACGTTTAATCGGCCCATGTCTCAGCCAAAATATTTTGAGGCCAATATTATTTACGAACCCAGTTAAACTTATTTACTAGCCTATTTCAGCGTGCTAATTATTACATTTAGGCGACGCTTGTTGTAGACTGGCATACACGGTGCCAACGCTCGTTTTTACTATGTTTCTACGTCAGCTCGTCAGTGTTCCAAGATAATGGGTCATGTCTCATATTATTTGTTATATTTTTATTATTCATTATTTTCACTTGACTCGCATAAATAATTTTGTTCGAAGAACATTTATATGCAGTTGTACTTCGCAGCACTTCACTTGCAATTTGCAATTTCTAGTAAAATGTTTAAAGTTCTTTTTCTAGGGCAGTTGACAACATTTCTATACAAAATCACATTCTTGGATCACATTCTCTGTTTATATGGGTAATGTTTCTTAAAATAAACTCTATAGCGTGAACCTCAATGTCTAAGTCTATTTAAGCTGGTTTAAGGACTACAAACAATTTACAAGCACAGTTGGGATCTTAAAAGGGTTGTAAAAACAATTATGTATTAATGTGACATGTAAGATGAATGAGAGATAAAGAACGCTCCATCAGGTGGCATGGATTTAAAACATTGGCAATGAGATTAACCAGTCACTATTAACATCAAGACGGCCTCTGATTAAACTTGAAAAAAAGCAGCGTTGAAGTTCAATACAAACTTCACAGTTCCAAATCAAACAAGAAATTAATAGTAAAGTAATTACATTTGATTATGTTATTAAATAGGTAATTATAAAACTGAATCAAATGCATTAATATTATAAGAATCGATGGACAACTTCTAATTAAATTTGAAAAAGCAGCATACTAACCTTAGTGGCAGATTCAAGGGAGGGGAGGGGGTGGGAAGTCCAGCTGGCCTCCACTCCCCCCACCCAAATTTTTCAAAATAAAAAAAAAATAGAGAAAAAAATAGAAAAGTATGTATGTTACTGGAGGTGCCATAATCATAACTTTTCCGACCTCAGCCCCAACTATGGTGGGCCTGAGGTGGTATAGACCCTCCATCTGTGAAAGTCCCTTCCAGCACCCCCTCTATTTGTAGGGTGTATTTCTGGATCCACCACTCTTAGTATCAAGTAAATCAAGAAATTACTTTCAAAATAGTTGCATTTGTTTAATTACATTATGTTTTAATGGATAACTGTATAATTAAATAAAATAGATTTACATTAAAAGAATCAATGGACCATTTATGTCATACATCAAAGCTTTGCCAGTTTGTAGACGTTTTAATATGACGATAAAAGAGAATCTCTGACAAAAAAAAAAAAGAATCCTATTCAATAAAAGAAGTGTGCAGATCAAAGGTGACAAATCTAAATTCGTACCTCCAATGAATTGGCAAGTAATTGTACTTACAAAACCTAAGCAAGGACGATCAGTCACCTAGTAGAAAGTTACATAACTCAAAACTATACATTATAAATCTTGGTTTCTATTGCTTATGTTTGAGGGCAGTGTTGTATATTCATTTATAGTCTACTTTCATCATGGTGTAAACTTTCTTCGGTCGTACTAATTGTACTTGACCGGAAATGGTACTAACTTCCCAATAGATTGAAACATTTGAATTTCACTAGTAATAGTGAAAAAAAAAAAACCCAAAAAACAAAACTGTTGATTCTGTTTAAAACACTGGTAATAATTTATAAATACAATATTAATAATTTGAATTAACAGTTTTTAAAACAAGTACCGATACAAAATTCCATATGTTTGAGGGCAGTGTTGTATAATCATTGATATTGATAATTTGTAATTACCATCATCCTCCTCTTCAGTTGGTCATAACTTTGCTGGGTCATTCAGTACTTTGAACCAAGTAGTAAGCCTTTACTCACTCCATGAAACGTAAATTTTGTGTTTCATATTTCATTAGCAAATGCGAACTGGAGAAAAATCATAAAACACTAGAAAACCAGTAGTTGCACAAAAGAACCAGCCATTAAATACTTTTAAACAAAGTTTACAAAAAATGTAGACTTTTTACAACTTAAAACAAATAACTTAGACAAGAGAAAGGAGAAAGATGATGGGTAGATAATGCTTGATCTTGATAAACGCATACTTCTGCAGGAACGGCAGATAAAAGGCGACCCTGACTGATCAAAAATTGATCACAGTTCAAAGACATACAATTATTGATGCACAATCAATATTCAAAGATAACAATAATATGTGCATAGCTTCCGATTGACTGACCATTTAAATTGAATTTTATAGGTCTGCTTTCAAAGCCATGACTAGGGAGACTATCATCACATCAGATTCTGCTCCAGAGAATATCTTGAATATGGCATTGAAAAAAGAGTTTGAATGCCAAGGGAAGAACTCATCATAACAGCCAACTTTCACTTTGGAAAGCTGTTGCTGGCCTGGGGAACTTCAATAATAATCACATTCCAGGGATTAACCATGAATTAAAAATAGGTATGCAGAACAGCCTATTAAATGTGATGGTATTATATACAGTTTATTTGTGTAGTAACTTGGTAGACCCAATAGTCAGAATGAATCATGCCCTATTCTAAAAGAGTGACAAAATGAAATACAATAGAAGTCTTGAAGAAACAACCTTTTAATGATGATGAAGCGAGTTACACACACCAGACCACAAACATTTACCATCATGTGACCAAAGTGTTTATAACCAATAGCAGGGAAGCAATGAAATCATGTGACTTGCTTCACGAATATATATATATATATATATATACTGTCTGCAGGGGTTCAGCTAGAAAAACGAAATAGGCCATCCAAAATGGATGCCCCACCGAACATTGGTACGAAAACAACGTATATTCAATCAATAAATGTTGTTTTTATCAACTTAAATTTGATTTAGCTTTAGTTTAATGTAACATTCGATAGGTTTAAAGAATATAAAGAATTTGCTAAAGGTAGACCAGGCCCAATTAGGCTAGGCTGAGCTGATTAGGCCAAGTAGCCCAAGCCGTCAACGTAAAAGTGGGCGTCCTAAATAATTTTAGGCCGTCCAAAAGACGGCCGGACGGCTCGCTGGCTAAGCCTGTGCTATCAAGATAAAATTTAAGGAAGATTTACAGGATTTGAACCCAAGAACTAGTTAATTTCCCTCGTGGAAGACTCAGGCATAAACAAACCAAGTAATAACTCCAGCAATTTTTTTGTGAACGTGTTAAAGTGTACTCTCCAGCTTACTGAACAATCAAAACCATAGAACAATGAAATTTAATGAACATTCATTCTTGGAAGCCAGTATCAAGGTGAATCATTTGCGTCACATTGAAGGCTTTCATGAAACAACGGGCTGATCACAATATAATTAAATGTCATAAAAATAAAAGAAATACTTTTCCTTTCCATTTCACCTATTAAATAAAAGAAGCTAAGCTTTGTTTTCAGATTAGCCTTCAATATAAATTCCCTCCCTTAAAAAAATTTGATAAATGCCTAGTCTTTATATTGACCTTTTTTCTTTGTATTGTATCTAGTTTTCTGTGTATTTTGTAGAATCTAATCAATTCAAATATTTGTAACATTTTCCAGAGTGTGAGTACTCCTATCTCATGAAAAATTAAACTTCACCTCAGTTTGAAATTTTCTTGTACTTTTCATTTTGAGTTCAAGGAAATATTTGCGAAATAAGAATAGTATCTATTATGTGAAGTTATACAAAACAATGGTTTCCTGTAAAGAAGATGCAACCTTTTTTAGCATATCAGCATTCCACATTATTCCCTATGGGAGACTATATATAAAGTGTAAGGAATTTATCAATCTGATAACGGAACTATATACTTTGAAATATTGCATTCTTTATACAGTACCTATTGTGATTTGGCGTATGTATATGGATACCTTTATAACTTCTATATCTGCTTCTCATCGCACTCACACTTTTTCTATCTATACAATTATATTTATTTTTTATTAACAAGATTATTATTTATTAACACGATGGCGTGATAACAATTATTATTTATGAACACGATGGCGTGCATTTCAATACTGTACTTGGAATATGTACTATACTTTCTTATATTTATTTTCATCTTTGCCTTGACGCCTTTGGCAGGAAAATGATTGTAAATACACTAGGCCTACAAAAATTTTATTAGCGTACATCTTTAAAAATAATGGTTGCTAAACAAGGAGCTTGGAATAAGTGTGAAAAAAAGTCATGCTATAAAGCTTGATAATAAAAATAAAACCTTGGTGGTGGCCTACAAATGTTCAACAAGTATGCATCTGGCAGCATGGACAAAATCCATAACTAAGGAAAATTTTAAATAACTGTTCCTTCCTTACTGTATAGTCCTCCATATAGTTTGCGCAAAATTCCTTACGATGTTACTCATACTTTGCCTTGCTGTATCAATTAGACATAAACACACTGGCATTCTGCGTAGCGGCCAAAGTTTTAAGTAGTATTAATATTAGAGCAATGTGATTTTAATATGTAGAGAAACTATGAGATAAGAAATGGCGTGCTATTTATGGAACATAAATTGTTAAAACGATATTATTAATAATTGAAATTATGGAAGGATTAAAATTAATAACTTCCATAGCTCCAAGAACAGGATACAGGAAAGGCTGATCATAATGTGTTGGAAATTTACCATCAAATCTGAGCAGTAGACTGATTTGACTTGGAGGTGCAGCCAGGGACATGAGATCATCCAAACCTTTGCCAAGGTTTAGTCATTCAACAATTCTACGAACTCGAGAACATTCTAATAAGAGCAGAGGTTGTTTCAAGTGATTATTTAAAAAGTTAACAAAGGCTACGTCAAAATTAGAGAAGATAAAAACGAAATTAGTAGTTTTGCCACCAGAACTGAATTTTTGCCATGTCAGCTTTAGACTCAAAAAAGCTGATTCCAATATCAACAACAGAATTGGTTAAAAAATACAAAAAACAGTGCATTTTTGGATATAAAAGTTTGGGGAATTTTTTGTTTCAATTCAATCTACTTTTATCAGAAAATGAATAATTATAGAAAAGTTTAATATCGAATCATGATTGCTTGTGGTACAAAGTTGGAAAATTATATTTATTAAGAAATAATTGTAACTAACTGACAACTACTTTTATTTGAGATTAATATGTGTTTACGAGTATTAACATTGCTTCACAAGTCTACAGTGAATACTCTTGTTCTCCCCTCCACATTGTCTTTCTGCATTATGAACCACAGCATTTGTCAAAACTACTTTTTTTTTTAACATGCCTGAGTCATTAGAATACGTAAACCTTTTCCTGAATTTGTAAAAAATGTGCAAAATCATCCGACTCTTCAACAAACTTGAAAAGTTGTCAGTGTGCAAAAAATCTGGATTCCAAAATAGGAGGTACCAGATGTACGATTTCAATGGTGTGACTAGAAAAAAAGCAGACACATGAAAGCAAAACAGTAAAGTATACGGTTAGCAACGGACAACATCTAAAGGGTTCTGCATGCCCAAGAGACTTCTCTTTTTAAGAAGTATTTTGTGCGGTCAGTTACTCCAGCATTTTTGTCCCAGCTGGTATTCTTTTAAAATAGTAAAAATTGTATACCTACCTGGGCTCATCTTTTTTTAGTATAAATATCCATGATAAATAAATATATATATAAAAACAGCTTTCCAACTACTGTATCATAACTCCTGTCAGTAGTATTCCAAAATATGATATTTCACCTTGCGTTCTGATACCTTCACTGGAACTTGAAGTCAACTGATTAAGTTTTTCTCGCAACTGTTCAAAGTAGTGACGTAAATTGTTGCGTCTACACTACGTAGACATGGTCATTGAGCTGACGTCATGGGCATTATTCGCTGGCCATTACTGTATTGGACAAATCTTTAGCACCAACTTAAATAAACTGACCTTTTTAACGGCTAAATATTCTGCAGTACACATCACATTTATGGTCCTAATTTAACAATTATGATAAATATTTAAATGTATTGATTTTTCAAAAACATGGATGATGCATTTAGAAAAAATCTAATGTTAAATGCTCTGTTTATTTACCAAGGAATAGAAACAGGACTTAGGAATATTCAGGACTCTTAATAATATATTTAATAACACTGTGATTTTCTGCAGAAAAACAAGACAATTTGGTCATTTGGAACACTTGATGGCTTTTCAAGTTTCTTTGTGAGGCGTGGAAAGGGATCATATGCCCCATGCTGAAGTCTCTGTAAGAAGCTTGGAGAGGAGGGGAATACTGATCCCTTAGTTGGACACATGATGTTCTAAATAAAGTTTTTTTTTATGATGCTGGAGAAGTGGAGAGCTGATGGATCCACAATAGCCTATAACCATGTTCCTTTATGAAACTGAAAGTCCAGAGCTGATTACAGTATTTGGGACCCTAGATAAATATTCCTTGATTCCTTGATGATTGTCTTTATGAGGCCTAGATTTAGGGTATGGAGAACAGACCATTTGGGACCCCTTATTCTCTACAACCAAGTGTCTATAAGACTAGGCTTAGAGAATAAAAAACCAATCACTTGGTCCCCTCTGTTTTCTATCAAAGAAGATTAAGGAGACAAGTTATATTTTTTTGTTGGAACAAAAAACAAACAACAAACAAACAAACCACAGCTCCAATCCACACATACTTGTATACCAGCATAAATTCATATAAAAATCAACCAGCACGTAAAAATGTTTGTTTTTTAACTTTAAACACTAAAATTTACCAGTTCCCAGGGCAGGAGTTGAGCTATGTGACAATTTGAATAATATGAATGGCATTTTCTTCTTGCGAAGTTGATAAAGTATACAGTACCTTTATTAGTATCAAATTATCATCAGTTAAAAAACAATGATTATACAACTGTATGTAAAACAAAAAGGCAATTTAAAAAAAATGCACAAATCTAGAACCATACTTGCACCATACCTCTCAAACATACTGGGCCCTGGATGGTCACTACACCCAGAGATTTCACGCCCAGCATTTGTGAGTTCAAGCATAGTTCAAATCTGACTTACGTCACATTTCTCATGTCTTAGGGCTAGGCACTTAAGTTATCAATGTGCACTTCTCTTCACACATGAGCACACATAGTTGTCTGGAGGCTTGTAAGAAGAGGAGAATAACGTGGATATTATCCACGTAAAGTAGATTTTTTTTTTATACCTTGCATGGCTAGCAAATACTTCCCATTGAGTGGAGTACAGCAGGCTCCACTTGATGCATGTTCAATTCTGTATCAAATTACCTAGCAAAAAAAAAAGTTCTAACCTCCAGAAAACTTTAAACTAAACATTTAAAAAAAAAACCATTTTTACCGAAGAAAATTAGTGTTGGATGTGAAAGGCAATCCAAATAATTTTTTTATTTGTGTTTAGGTAAGACTTTTTTTAAACCTTGTTTAGCGAAACCTGTCCCCCCGCCAATAATAATTTTGAACAAAAATAAAAATTAATTTTTGGTCAGTCAGTGCACCCGCTGCTACGAAAAAATAGAAATTTAAAAAAAAAAAAAAAATTTTTTTCTTTATTTTTATTTTTTAAAACTTGTTTAGCGAAAATGTTGCCCGCCAATAATGATTTCGGATAAAAATAAAAAATTAATTTTTGGCCAGTTAGCGCACCTGCTGACAGGAAAAAATGGAAGTTTCAGAAAAAACAAATTTTAATTTATTTTTATTACGCCCATCGCTGCCTTGAAATCTCCAAAACTAAGATGTATATTTCTTCCTAATTTTATAAGTTTAAAGCATTTAACCATCCCAGTTCTTCACTGTTACCTTGATAACATTTCATTTGTATTTTCTCCTTCTGGATGTTGTTTTTCAAAACCATTTGCTTAAATAAGATAATTTAATAATTTTATTTTAATTTTTTTCGCCCTCCTCTGACAATCTTTAAAAAAATAAGTTTGTGAAACAAGGTATAAAAAAAGTCTGACCTTATCGGGAATTTGCTTATTGTAAAAGCCAACTCAGACAGCGTCGGCCGACGCAGCCTGACCCGATTTAACGTCGGGGACAGTCTTAAGCCGTTGTGAGAAATATTAAACATGTTTAATATTCTACGACGCGACTTTCCCTGACGCGTCTGCGTTTAACTCACACAGACCCGACGCCACAACCAATCGAGTCGGGCTGCGTCGTACGACGCTGTCTGAATTGGCCTTATTAATGCATAGAGCCCATTAGAAAAGTAGTGACAGGCAGTAACTCTCAAAGAACTCAAAGAAAACAAAATAGATTAAAAATTACTGAAGAATAACCTTACCCAGATTCTGCTGAAAACTTATATAATAAAATCCCTGATAGATGAATTCAATCACATTGATAGAAAAATATCCAAGAAAAATATGATTCAAATCAAATCACAAGATACTGTAAAGGCAGGTTTTGTAGAGAAATGCTATACCAGCCAATCCCACCTGAAGGCCATCTTTAAGATCATAAAATAGGCCTAATGAAAAAATGATTATGGTACACTTCAAAATATATTTAGTTATTAAATTTGAATATGAAAATAATAAGTGGTATTTCTTTTTGAAATAGTCAATGGAAGATTATTTTAAATGGTGGAAAAATAATTTAAAAAATAGAATATGATTTTAGGGAGAGATTGAAACATTTTTAAAATGTTATAATTGTTGGGCATGTTTTATTCTATCTGTAATAATATTGAGTAACACAAAGTCATTTTGAGGTGGCCTTCCTTTTCCAAGTGCAACAAGGAAACACACACACACCTATAGGAAACAATATCTAAACTTATCTGCACAATCATCATAAGCAAGTGAAAAACATCCACTTTGATATTGCAATACCATTTCCTCACGCAATAATGATGAAATGCACGAGAGCCTTATTAACGGTACACATCCTGAATAAGGGTTGGCCGTTGTGATGAAGATTTTCCCTGGATTCATGACAAAAAAAGGTCCAGATAATATTATAGGTAAGGTATGTCCCCCTTAATAGTGGGTGTCCCCAATAGGGATACTCCAAATGAGATTTCTACTCCAAATCACTGTAAAATGAGGTTCCTTTTATTTTATCAGAAAGACAGATACAACACATATAATACATACTCTTATGTCAAGGCCTAGGCAGACTCATCTAAATTTTTAACAGGATGATTGAATTTCATTAGGATTAAAATGATATTTTGCCTTTTGAAAATAAAAAAAGAAGGCAACCCCCCTCCCCCTAAAAGGGATATAGGAAATTAGTAATTGTTTTCATGGTCCAAGATTTAAAAAAAAAATACACCAAATCTCTAGAGAGGTTTAATGCTATAAAATCAATTTTAGGTTTAACATCTGGAGTTTAGGGATAACATCATAATTATTGTACAATGCATGAAACATCTAGAAATCTCTGTGTTACTAGCTTCATGCTACATTATAGGAGTGACTAGCTGCATACGTGGAATAATAATGAATTTAATTTACCTAAACTAAATTAGCCTAAATTTTGAGATCTACTGTATATAAATGAATTAAAGAATAAATGCATGCATGAACTATATTGTACAGCAGTAAAACTGATGTGAATTTATGACATGGTGTTTCAGTGCCTGCTTTCTCATCCTAATGTCTTGGGTTCAATTCTGGCAAAACAATAAGATTTTCCTCATAACCTATATTAACTCCATTACCCAGCGTCTAAGAGACTTTAGGAGAAAGCAGCTTAAGTTCGATGGATCATCTGCCATTTAAAAAAAAATAATGAATTTGTGTATTGATACAACTATGACAACATTACATACCGGAACATTACTTATGTTGATGTATGTAATACATGATTTATTATCATTACCATTACAGGAGATAGTCTACGCAAGTTTGGAACACGGAACTTGAAAAACACACTACTGTATGAGGATGACGTCAAAGTTCTTATCAATTAAACTTGAACAGCGCACAACACTTATTGGCACTAGTAGAAACAACTTCTTAAATACCCATTTGTGTGACGCTGATTGCATGCAAGTGACATCACAGTCTCCATTTTTATAACATCTGTAATTTTATTATGGATCTGTTATGACTACAGTGTATGACGGATCTTAATGCACATAACTTGACTGTCCGTTTGGGATGAACTCAGGCTTTGGATGTACTAAAATAGAAGATTTTGCTATGTAATAACAATCAACTTCGTCATCAAAACGTGAAAAAAAAAACAGTTGTTTTTCTGTAATAGGAATACATTAACTGTATTCTGTCTGGGTTGACATACAAACAAGAACACTAAAAAGCATTACTTGAATTTGTTTATTTTGTATATAAGAATGTTTTGAAAATCAGTAGCATATCTGACTATATTTGAAGTATGTTTACTTTAATTTAAAAAGTTATTTGAAAATTAGAATGATCAATTTATCCAATTACTGTACTAAACATAGCAACTGACTCCAAGTGGGTGGGGTATCCATTTTTTTCTCCTCAAACACTCACAATTTTCACTTCTGTCAATAACTCTTTAATGCAGTTGATTATTAAACTTCAATATTTTTAACAGTATATATGATCTAAGAAATTAAGCAGTTTCTTTTAATTAAAGATTTCTGTACCAATACGTAGTAAAAATCTGGGAAAACTTAAAAGAAAATCAATTCAAAAATAGAATAACTCTATATATAAATAAAAAAAAATATATAATAATAAAAAAAAAAAATGAAACAATTTCCAACAACAGGGACCATAGAATGATCACTTATAAATGCAATGGAAAATATATTGGTCAGGAATTAAGTGTTTAGGGCTATACGTTCAGTTGATATATATTTGGAATGTATAATCAGTTTATTACTCTATGAAACATGGAACTGGGCAAAAAAAAAAAAAAAAAAAAAAAAAAATATTGACAAATTGCTTAAAAATATATTGGTAAGCAATATTCTGAGTATTTGCTGTAGAGAAATTAATTAACTATACAGAAAATTGAAATAATTCATTTATTTATTTGTCAATGATGACGTCAGTGATGTTTTCCGAATAAGGACATGATGTCATGATTGTTACGTAGAGAAAGCACGTCCATAGCTTAATAGCCCCGCATTATACTTTAATATGCATTTGCTCATAAACTGAATTATATCCCACATCAGAAAGTAGCAGCGATCAATCCTATTTAATGAACATGACAAAAAGGAGTGGATTTGCGATGTGATAATTGCTACAACCAATTATTCATTAGCAGGTTTGAGACAGTGTGTTCAATTCAACGGGCATCCTACGTACTGTATGGAATTACCTGTACTAAACAATAAGTGTAACATTCAATGGCAGTGCTAGCCAATGAGCAGGAGCGGTTTACTGCCCAACAAACAGGCCCAGCTACTGTACCATTGGCCACAGATTTGTTGTCTTAAAATATCCTAGAACAGGGTGAAATGTGCCAATATTGGCCAATTTTTCAAGATACATGGTGGATTGTTGAGCCCCAACCGTTAGGTCTCCAGTCAAACAGCTTAGACATGCCATCGGGAAAATGGTACTGACACTGCCCCTATGCCCTAAATATGCATTTATTCATTTTCCATAATAAATGTTTTGACCTATTTAAAAAAATGCAGACCCATTCTTTGTGGACCCAATAGAAAAATAGCTCTGGCTACGGCATTGATCAATGAAGCTACCTTCCATGATGTATTATAAAATGCATTTGATAGCTTTTTAGTATAAAACACAACTAAGCTACCTTCCATGATGTATTATAAAATGCATTTGATAGCTTTTTAGTATAAAACACAACATTACAATCCAGTATCTTGATTGATCCATAAACACACCTGCAAAAATATCAAGATGAATATGCAAATTCTTACCTGTGATTTACACATATAGTATTCACTGTCGTTCAGGTATAGTTCATCACTTGGAAATCGCTCCTGAATTTGCAACAATTTCGCTTCATTTGATGCAAGTTTAACATCATCTTCTCGATCTTTAACCATCTATTAAAATAAAGTTGAATGATTAAAATTTTTTTTTTTGTTGGCTGGTAATCAATATCTGTGAATCCATGAATGCTAATATTTACTAATGTTTCTGGTTAGAAGTTAATAACTTATTTTTAAAAATTGTTTTTAAGTTTTTTAAAAATTTCCTTCACATCTAACAGCAAGTACATTCACCACTTACAGGATGGAACGATGCTTTATAAAGAGTTGTTGTGGAGTTGTTTTAAGTCATGAGAAAAAGTCCTGTTGTCACAGGGATTGAACCCAGGACCCTGGGATTAGAAGACTGCTAAGCCATTCAACTCCTTTCCAATCAATTCAACTTTAAATCTCAAAGTTTTAATTAAATTTCTTTTTGATTTTTTTTAAACAATCTTGAAATATAGCTTGAAGAACTACAGTACTGTAGAAATCACAAAGATCAAGATAGTATTTTTTCTTGTCCTTGAAATGAGTAAACTGAATTTATTATTAATAATTCCATATCTTTGTCTGTCTGTCATTTGTAGACGATCCTTCTAGTGTCTCAAATGACTAATTGTAAATACTGCATCAATATTGGATTTTATAAAATGACATTTGTGACAAACAACCTTAAAAATATGAGGGGTACAGTATTATCATTTCAAATGTCTATTGACAATGGTGCAATTAAGAGTCTTAATATGGGAGAAAAAGCTGATGGGGAAAGGTGAGGGTGAATGAAGTCTCAACAACCAGTTGTGGAGTCAAGATTTGCCTAAAAGGGGTCCCGATGTCCAAAACGAAAGCGTGAGTGGGCGTGGTTGGTCACTTAAAATGTCTTGGAAGTTGTCCAGTTTAGGGGTTTCAAAGACATATCTAATTGATTTTAGAGTCTATTAATATATTAAAAATACTTTTTTCCCCTCCCCAACGAATTGTTTTACTTCCAAATGTAGATCCCTGGCACCCCTTGCACCGCCCCTTTCACGATTACTGTAGTGGGCGGGAGGGGGGAGGGGAGTGGAGACATGTTGGCAAAGTAATGTGATATGATTTTTAATTACTTAAGCTTAATTTGTTTTCTTCAAAAATTTCCATCGATATTGCAGCTGAGTGATCCAACAAGAAGAATTTCTCAAAAGAAATCACACACACACAGACACCCATTACCACTAATTCTATCAGGATTCAAGCTTCATCCACTGTATTACACAATTACTATAATGTCCCAAAACAAAAAACCCAATCACGCAACCTCAACCAATACAAAGAGCAATAAACATTATCAAAATATTGCTACAACTGCTGAGGAAGTGGGGTAAAAAAACGTTAGATTGTTACATGGTAAGTGAGGTAGATGTCATATGTCTGTGTCTTGTTTTTCTTTGGTAACAGCTTGGAACAAACTCGTGTTTGTTTTGAAAACTCGTGTTTGTTTTGAAAAGAACGATTGTTTTGAACGGCACACAAATATTGGAAAAACCTACTTTCTCAGAGTGTTTTTTGAACATTGAAGTGTTCTTGGAGTAACGCCAAAAACTACCTGTAACTTGCGAAGTGCCACGCGAGGACTTGTGGTCTGAGAGTGAGGCGGTGTTTTCTGATCTTAGATGCTCCGAGGTATTGCATTGGTGAGGAAGAGGATATCACTTTTTTCACCCCCTGTATTTGCCACTGCTAGTAGCTACTAAATCAATTTCGTGTTCATCTTTTCTTTTTGTTAATAAATGATATGAATTAAAAGAATTTATGTGCATTTCACATATTTTGTAAAATTGTAATCCTGTGTAACTATGTTTTATGAGAATTTAAATAAAATAATTATATCAATGTATTATAATGAATACTGGATATTTTCTCTTACAAAAAAAACATCAGTAAAGACACATACTGTAAGAACAATGGTGTATCTTGAGATGGGGAGGGGTCCTGACTGGGGGGGGGGTGAAGTGGGGATCAAAGATATAGCGAGGGGGAATTAGTTTGCAAGATAAGGTGATTTTTAACTACTTGAGCGTTTTTTTTTTTTTTTTTTTTGCTTTAATCATATTCAGGGGAACGCAAGTGTTTTTATTGGGGTGGGGTTTCTCTTCGCCCCACAAAAGATACTTACATTTGAGACACAATTACTATTGCGTGACAGCTCTACATAATCCTCATGTGACGCGGGTAATGTGTCTGTAAGCTCCTTCAAATGTTTATCATATTGAGGTATTCTCTGTACCTGAAAGATAAAATAATCCCATAATATTTATGCACAGGTCAACAAACTATGTTTAAATACAGAAATATGTGAACAGGCAAAACCATAGTATACCTCGGTTATAAACCCACCCCTATTTTATGCCCAATTTTACATACCAGCCATTAATTGGTCAAAAGCCCAGGTTATCTTTTGAATGAGCAGCTGACTTTTGCAAATACTCTAAATAAAAAAATTCAAATACTGGCTGGTAATTAGGCATGCACTGCAAAAATTCCCGGGTATAAGCCTCCCCCACACCCCCCTCCCCAAAAAACAAAAAAAAAAGATGCCCAATTTTGTGTTCAAGGATGAGTGGGTTTACAGTATACCAGAGACCTATGAGAAAATATATCATCCCATCTGTGCTGAAATCTCCAAAAAAATTCATGAAAACAAAAGAATGATTCATTCAAAAGATGAAATACCGGTACATGTAAGTTAACACTGATCAACAAGAAAAAAAAAATAAAATCAGTACTGGTTTACAGACATTTTACTATGAAATCAACTAACTAGCCAATTTAAGATTCTATGCAAAGAGATTAAATATTCTTACTCTATCTCTTTGCATAGAATTTATTTTTATTTATTTATTTATTTATAGAACATATTTAATGTTTTTAATAATCTTAGGTTTTACTGTAAAATTATTACTCAGGGATTATTAATACTTTAATGCTACTTTTACTTTTTACTCTAATTTAACTTATGAATTGTTTTATTTTGGTGTCAATTTTTTCCCCCATCTTGAATGTTTAGTAGACTGAACTAATATTATTATTAGTCTAGTTAATTTGTACAAATGAGGTAACCTTAAACGGACATACTGTAGACAATTTTAATGTTCATCTTCATTTTATTATTTTTATATCTCAGACATCTTCCTTTAATTTGACTACCTTTCTGTTTTCACTTGAATCAAATTACCACAGAACATTTCTTGATCATTATTGCCACAATTACTAATATGTGTCAGGTTATCTAGAGCTAAAAAAAAAAGTGTCATATAAAAATAACTGTTACTGTATACCGTAACAAAAAAAATTTTTGAGAAACTTCCTACTTATTTCTTACTTATTTTGTGATTATTTCATCACATAAGAAACGGGAAAAACAAAGAAAACCAGGTAATGATTTCTTGAGGTTGATTTATCCAATCTAGACAGCATTTTCCATTATATCAATTTTTCAATATAAATACAATATGTGTAGTCATAGTTGGTTGCCGGACCACTGGGACTCATTTGTCAATTTTACCAACATCCTACATATTATACAATACAGAACAGGTTGTTTATGGACAGTGAAGTGGATGGAGGAGTTTGACTCTTGAGCGCATATATGTCTTATGATAGTTAATGTTGGATGAGACGAACTTTGAAGGTGACCTGGTTTCTCTTGCTTCCTCCTTTGGTGTATGACACAACAACTCCGGAACTGGTGTAGGAGATTCACCCGGAAAAACACATTCACTATGTCACACTTTTCCCGTCTTTTTACCTTATGGTTTTTTTTTCCATTTAATTTTTTTTTTCTTTTTTATTATGTAACAATCATAAAAGTAATTTAATTTTGTTAATTTCAAGTTACACACAATAAAACTACAGGTCTCCCTCCAATTAAAGACCACATTTGGGACTGGGTTTCCTGTGTTCTTTAGCAGCTTTGGTCTATAATTGCAAGTGGTCTTTAATTGGAGGGGTCTTTAATTAGAGAAGACATATATTTTTATATTATAAAGGCTCTATATACTGTATATGGTTAAAACAGTCTATGTAGGGCTCAAAAGTTTAAATTTGGTGTTTAATGAAACTAGGTTAGTTTAGCTTAATGTGTAAGGTAGTGCTCTGAATATAAAAATGCTCAATTTACACACCTACACACAAAAATACACATTAGTATTTTCTACATGACTCAAACTTGATTTCTCCATCTCGTATAAATATAGGCTGGCCATATTTGCTAAAATGTCAAAGGAACAAGTTTTATGTCAGTTGTTCATATATCATTAGAAAAAATGATATATGATATAAGTTGGCATGATGAGGTATACAGTATAAGTATTGATTTATTCATATAAGAACATGTTTTTCTTGTAACTGAACACAAGAAATTAAAGCATTCAAACACAAGACACATAACAAAAGAAAAAAAAAAAATATATATTTTTTTATGAAAAACCGTACAAATATAAACCAGACACAACAAAAATACAAAATTTAGTAAAATAACATCCACAAACTAAAAATAAATACAATTTAAACAAATAATTTCAAGAAACTACGACTGTATCTGAGACAATAGTAACAATTTAGTTATTTATATTTGTATTAATTTTGTGTTCATATCTTATCTTAATATATGTTATATATTATTTTTATATTTGATACTATATTCAATAGCCTACCTCCTTCCCATTTTTAAACTCTTAAGAATAAAATTTAAAATGATAACTTGTCCAATGAAAAGTGCCTGATAAGCTTAAATAACAAAATAGAATATTTCAATTAATCTCAATATTTTATATTTAAGAAAGCTGACAGCTTTCAATTGTAAAATAAATCAAAGAAATATGTCATTAAACAAATATAAGGCCAAAAAAAAAAAAATTGTGTTGGCCCCACGTTTTGGGAAAATCCCAAAAAATGGGTAGGTCAGTAGGAAAACTTTTTTTTTGAAACCAAAAATGTGTTCACGCTTAGAAAGTATAAAATACACAAAATAATACAAGAATTTTGGATTCGCATCATGTATCATGCATCAAAATAGGCTATGCCTTGGCCTCCTAGCCTAGTCCAAGGCTATTTCAAGCTTATTACAGTAGCTCAATATAAGGCCAAAAAAAAAAAAAAATTGTGTTGGCCACGTTTTGGGAAAATCCCAAAAAATGGGTAGGTCAGTAGGAAAACTTTTTTTTTGAAACCAAAAATGTGTTCACGCTTAGAAAGTATAAAATACACAAAATAATACAAGAATTTTGGATTCGCATCATGTATCATGCATCAAAATAGGCTATGCCTTGGCCTCCTAGCCTAGTCCAAGGCTATTTCAAGCTTATTACAGTAGCTCAAAAAAAAAAAATATTGTTCCTTGTAGTAAAAAAAAAATAAATAAATAAAATGCTAACCATGAATTTCGTAAAATTTAGGTCGGTCGGGCATGGCCAACACAATAATTTTTTTTATTTGGCCTAATATCCAACCTCTTTGCACAAAAACCTAAATGGGCTGAAAAAAAAAAAGAAAAAATAAATTTAAGGAAATTTTTAAAATCTTTAAAATTTGTATTGCAAAATTTCCAAATCAACAAAAAACTAAATTGTTTTGATCGCGGCAATATCTCTTGAAATTGTCCCTTCAAGAAGTTGCATGTTAATCCCCTGGACCCTACTGGGTGCCTCTGCCAGCCCTCAGACCCCCAGTCTTGGGGGGTCCCGGCAGATCCAGTGACCCGTTATCCAGTGCTGCTCTCGGCAGCCCTGACTGTAAGTAAAGAAAATATTTTGTAGTATAAAATTTCAATGAGAAATGAAATTGACTATCAACTTTTAGAATAGAAATACTGTAAAAGATCTCGGATCAGTAATTATCCATGGAGCTATTGGAGATGAGAATGAACTGTCAATTTTCTATTGTAACAAAGTTCCATTATGTCTCATAACTAGTGAAGTTTTTGTGGTCGCCGTGAGAAAACAATAGATGTAGTGCACTACAAACAACAGTGGTAAACCATAATAAATAAAGTGCAATAAAGTACTGTAACTACATAGAGATAATTTGTTACACAGCATTGAAGGTATGAATGAGTACAAATGATAAACTATTGTTGTAAGTAGGGCTACAGATATTACAAGGATCAATTCTCTATTTTCCAAGTAAAGTAAAAGTAAATCTTTGCTGAGCCATAGGGCTATAGGGCTGGAACTTATCCCCCAGTTGAGTATTTTCCAAGTACAATATCTAAGTTTATTTTGGGAAGTGATATTTTTTGTGGTCATCATGAGGGAATAATTCAGTGTTTTAAAAAACACCTGAGCATGGTAATAAAATGTTTTTAATAACAAAAATACAGTCTAAAGCAGCAGTGAACGTGTGACTGATCATAAACTATTGTCGTACAAAAAATAAATATTGAAACATTTCTATTTATTTAAAACATTGAAATTGGTTGAATGACCTAGCATTGCATACAGCTACTGATTTTCTGATTTTCGATTATATTTATAAAAATACAGTTTCAAAACATTTAACAAAAAATAGGTACAAAAATATAAACAGTACAGACATGCAGTACTACACAAGGTACATAGGTATCAATATTAAACAACACACATTTGAAACCTCAAAAATAAAAATTTGATCAAGATAGGAAAACATTGAAAATGCAAACTATGTATGTCATACTTTATATTTTTTATATATTTTTATTCATTTATCAATAAAATTGAACCTGTTTTGAAATGAAGTTTTCAATTTTCAATGTCAAATACAGGTAAAGTTTAAACAGAAACAACGATAAATGGTTAAAAGGAATAATATTAGATAAATGTTTAAAAGGAATAATATTATGATTAATATCAGTTACGACACAGGTGTACAATGCAGATACAACCGCTTCATTGGGTAATTATGGTGGTGGGATTGATCACCACTTCCTAGATGAAAAGCAGTTGAAAGAAGCGATAATCACGTCTATTTCCTTTAAGTTAAAGATAACCCTATAACCCAGAGATACTGTATATGGTACTACACTGTACTTCGTTGGCTTAGCGTAATTAAGTTATTAGGTGTACTGAACTTAGGCCTAGGGTAAACCTCAGCTCACCGCGTCCTTATCTAACACTGTACTCCATTGCGGTTACACCAGTAAACATTTATCTCACCTCCACTGGACTGCCAGGAAAGTACATTGGCCTCCTAATGGTCCGAACAGGTGAATGTATGAACAGATCACGATTAGTATTATCCACATCTTGGAAAAGAAATCTTGGTCTTTGAAGAATATTATCCAAACGGTACCGCCTCCCACTATCTTTTATGTCTCCCTCCATTTAGAATACGCACCATGTACAAGGAAGGGGCAACTGTTGTTTGATTTGAAGTTACTATAAATGCAGAGGTCATCAGATTAACATCGCACTCAATAAAATGACAAGATAAGAAGCCGTATTGATATGTAAATTAGTCCTTTTTAGTAGCACACCAAGGGGTCAAAGCAAAGAAGACCTTTTCGTATGCTAATTGGCTTTTTATGCCCTTAGATCTAGCAATCAGTGTACCAGCCCACAGAAACATGGTTGTTCTGCACGTAAACTTCACGTGAACTCCACTACGTGCATATGTTTTAAGATTCCTTGTTATTTGATTTCCAAAAAATTTTCAGAGAGGGTGAAATTTGCGAGTGCATAAAAGACTAAGTCCACAGAAACAATGAATTGAGAAACAATGAATTGTTAAACTGTTCGTTCTCACAAATCCACAATACATAATGATTATGGTGGGATCACTCAAGTGGGTGATTTGATGTCATTCGCTTATATTGATCACAGATGAAAATAGAACACAGCCTGTATTGATCCCGCTAAAGAAAGAAAACAAAAGATCGCTGCAGATGTATGTTGATCGCTCTAGACAAATTACGCTAATAAGCTAATGAACACGCAATAATGTATTTCACAATTTTTGTTTGCTTGTTAAGTTTACATTCAAAGTTTTAAGGATCTGAGTAAACAACTGTCTTTGTAAAAACTCTTGAAGAACTTTTGTTAATAACTGTCTCCTGTTATATACAGTATAAACAAAACATAACAAAAGACAACAAGTCTTCATAGACTCTCAAAATTCTTTTAGCCAAACCACTTATTTAAACACTAATGTAATAGAACGTTGGAGACCATCTTTTATTTCAATGAATATTATTAATCATTGCACTTCATATGCCAGATTGTAATATTTCAAATCACATTTTTTGATTTAAGTTCAAATGAGAAAATTTGAATTATTACACTAACAAAATGCTTATGGACAGGAAAGTACACACTTCCTGGGAGAATATTCTACAATGAAGCAGCTAGCAAGCCTATATATACAAGGAAGTTGGGGGGGGGGGCCTCGAAAGAAACACCCCCCCCCCCCCCAACCCAACAGGGATGCCCTGATTACAATATAAAATGAGCTAAAAAGAGACCCAGAAAACAACACAAGCATTTTTTGGTTGTTGCTCTAGCAATGAGCCTTTAAATGACTAGCATTCTATTCTAAAAAAAAAAAGTGAGATGCATGTCCAAATGAGTATAAATCAAATGCTGAATGAATGAATTACTTTAATTAAATTGCACAACAAAGTATGACGTGAACGGAGTTCTGTCAATACGGAATGCAGCTTAGTATTGTGTGCGTGTTTCACGGATGAATGCGCATCCGTTTGCAAGCTCATATCCGGATTGTCAATTTTCGAGGAATATATTATGGTGGGAATCTAATTAACGCATTTGAATTCTGATCGTTTCATAAAATTTTAACATACATTAAGAGAAGAAAAATAATATTAACATTTATTGAACAACCATGTCTCATGAAAAATGTTCTTGGATTTTATCAACCTGAGGTGGATTGGTTAAGTTGGTTATTATAAAGCACAGGTGACAAATTATTTTGCACCTGTGTTGTAATCTGCTTATAATGCATTAAGCTAATAATAATGTTATAAATAATTTAAGAATTCCCACATATTAACAAATGTACTGTAAATTTATAAATATATTTGTGTGTAATTATTGCTAGTGATGTCAATGTAATTACAGACAATATATTGAATCTACACTAATTTAAAATATATTTAATTTGTACCATGGTGATTAATATTTAACATTCTAAATTTGCCATCATTTAGCATGTATTATTACATTTTTTATGTTACTGATTTTTGGTCTACAAATAAAGAAGGAAATATAACTACGATATTGATTCTATAATATGCTTTTTAAATGTCAAAATTATTAGAAAAATTCTGTGTTCATTTATTGATGGAAATTTAGCTGTATACCTACAAAGTAAGATATTATTTTTGGACTACAACAACAAAATTGATTACAATCAGAAATATACAGATGGACAAGAAAAGCTATATTTTTTAAAACGTCATCGAAACACTTATCTATAAATATGACAAGACAGGCAATCGAAATGATTACTATAGTAAAATGTATCCCTGCTATCCAATACCTTATCCTATTATTGAATGGCTCAATATCTAAATGATATAATTACAGAGATAAGGGACTTCTATTAACATTGTTCAGAAGCCAAGGGACTCGACTATTATCTTTATTGAATGTAGGCCAAAACTGACCACCACCCACACAAAACAGATAACCCTTCTTAACTTCTTCTCACTGTGTACATAAACTGCGGACATCTTGGTCTTCTTAGTAGACATTAAAACGCATTTTAAATCTGTTCGCAGTAGGAGATCTAATAGAAGATAATACAGTTGTCCAAGTAAGGATCTAATTGGCCAGCTTATTCCACCCAGTCAACGATAATCTCCTCGTATCCGTGGATGCACGGTAGTTTAGGTAGTGATTAATTTCCATGCGGATCAAAATTCCAAGTAACACCGCATCTAAGTATTATTTCAGGAGTTAGGTTTTTAAAAATACATTAACAATCCTATTAGCCTGACGTCAAGAAGTGCATATGGTGGAAGCGAAGACTATGTCAGATTTTTAAGTGGATTTCAACAAATGAGCTAAGAAATCAGCTCAAGGCCACAGAAAAAAAAAAAACTTAATATATTCATTAACTGTGCTCTGGGGGAAAGTAGAGTAGATTGTAATAGTGACTGTAGGGGGGCTCTAATATGTAGGGGGCTCTTATATATACATTTTGCTTAATGGGTAGTAGGGAGTGGGGAAAGTGGGAGGGGTAATATTAGGGTAAGATCATTCTATGATTACAGAATTATCATCATTATATCATTCTCAAAATGACAGTATATTTTTAGGTAAAGTATTTTGGAGCTGATGCATACAAACCAAAATAAACTAATTACACCATGGAAATATAAAGTGTTTATGTTTCAGGAAAATGGTTTGTAAACGAATAGGCATATTATGTACTACTGGCTAAATAAACAATCTCCTCTAATAATTATTATCAGAACACAAGTGTTATATTATAAGGAGATTGTTAACTTCCTTAAAATGTGTTCTTGCTAATTTTGTATCAAGCTTAAAATTTGTACCTAGAGCTACTAGAAAGAAATTGTGAATACATAAACTGCGCTGTACTGTATAAAACTTTCTTTTTATTAATGTCTGTATTCAGTAGTGTTTTTTTTTTAAACCACACCAAAAAAATAATATATAAATAAATAAGTAAAAATAAAATGAATCAAAAGGCAGATGGTATTCTATGCTATGTCTTCATAGTCCTAATATTATAGAATCTAGAAGATGGACATTAGCCTCACAATATTCTTTGCTCTAGGGACTTTAAACTTTTAAAATTATCATTTAATCTATTCTAAAATCTATATTAAATACATTAATGTATAATATTAATATATTTTATAGCGACATCTGATCAAATTGTAAATTTTTGAATTATCAAAAATCCAGGAGCTTAAATGATATAGAGACATCATAATTTTTGAATATTACCAAAAGTATATTTTAAATGTAGGCCTATACCAATGCATATTATACAGTATCTTTATGAAAACTTTTTTTAGGGCACTAATTTTTTGGGTATTCTACCATTTTCATCAATATCGATTTTCATAAATAATCAATTTACAATTTGTTGCGATTAATGAAGTTTAGAATGTGAATACTTACTGCATCTGAGAAAAATGTACACATATTTGGAAAATTCCGATTGCGTCTATACTGAAGTAAAACGACGCCAGTTTCCATCGTAGCCTAAGTACTATTCCGAGAAAAATAATTTCAACAGAAGAAATATGTTGACCAGTTGTCTAGCAACTGAATTATGTGAAAAGGATATAACAGCTGTAATCGTAATTTGTTATGAAGAGCTCCCTCATTTGGTTAACTCGCAGAACAGGAAGATGCATTATACTCACTATAAGATGAGGCAAATCCTTAAAAACATCTGCATATGGATTTCAATTGTTACGGCTTTAACAAAAGACGACTATGAAAAAAATTTGCATTTGTTAATAAGCATCCAGTTCCTACTGGGCAGTGCCTTTATCAACATCTGACCAGCTTGATAGTGTACATGGTCAATCTTTTGATGACCACTTGGCCACTTTAATAAAGTCAAAATATTAACAATATGTAAACGCTCTCGGCCAATCAAAACACTGAAGCAATTATATCGTAAACAGTATCAGCCAATGAAAACACTTGATCAAGTGTATTGTTTTTATAACGACCAATGTTGACAATACAAACAAGCAGATCTTGTCGAACTGAAAAGGTCAAGAATACCAAAACAAAGATACTGTACCACTCTCATTATAAACCCGCAAAAACAAAACAATTTTATACGCTGTACAGACTGGAAAGACTATTTTTTTATATTATTATCTTCATGTTTTAATAACAATTATAAATATTAATTTAAATTAATTCCATTATTATTATTATTATTATTATTATTATCATTATTCCATTGACCCCGATTTAGATATAGAGTAGGCTTGGGAATACAGGGTCAAACTCGGGAATAACAAGCTATGGCAGATATACAGTACTGGGCAGAATTACAGTATAGACCTAATCCATCTGTAGAAATTAGATTTTCGTTATCTTCTTAGTTTTTTTTTCTGGAACCGTAACAATAATAAAAAGAAAATTAACAATAACAAATAAATTTATGCTGCATTTTATAGGCCAACTTGAAAAATTTGGTATTAAGCACAAGACATTTTGGACATTCAAAAATAAAAGGCTCTGCCCCATGGCAATGACTTACAGGTCAATACACATTACTTCCTAACCCACGTCTTAGGAACGAAACCCATTGACGTGGAGTAATGCAGTGTAAAAGTAAATGTACTCCCCTATCACTAATGTCAACATACAACAAATTAATTTAAACCACAAAATAAACACCAATGGTAATCTTTGATTAAGGACTTCCTCCTTAAATTGTCACAGATTTCCTAAGTTCAGTTATAATCACAGTGTCAATACATTTTGCAACTCATTGTTCTGGTAGCATTGTCCTAAACGTTCATGTGACCATTTTGTGTGGGCCTGCATTTATTCCTCCTCTATAGTGCCTTAGTACACTGTGGGTGCAATGTATCTCCATCTATATGTCATGGAGATAGGCCCAAGAAAAAAAGAACTACCATATTAGTTTATCACCCTATCTAGGCTGAAAAAGTGATAAGGGAGGGAGGATTTTTATTTATTTATTTTTGATTTTGCTAAAGCAAACAATCACCTTTGGATGATTTGCTGGTGCACTGATAATCAAAGTAAAATACATAATTGAGATAATACAAACAATCTACTACTTACTAAATCAATGGAAAAAAAAAGATGTTCAATACTACAGTAGACATGCGGGCAAGGGTGATAACAAAATCTTTGCTTTTTTTGGGGCCTTGTAGTTCATGTTTCCTAAAATGTTTCCAAAATCTTTATTTGATATAAATAGATGAATAGGAAAAAGGAAGGAAAATTAGAAAATACCCTAAAGAAACTAGATATAATTGAAAAATTTAAAAACATACATATTTAAATATAAACAAAATAATGTATATAGAAAGAGGGAAAAGGAGTTAAAATTTAAAAAAAATACCCTAAAGAACTAGATATAACTAAAAAATGTTTCTAATAAAATATATAATATATACAGTTAACAAAAGGACAGAAACAGGAATAGGCAAAGGAGTGGAAATTAGAAAAAAAATACCCTAAACAACTAGATATAATTATAAAATGTTCATATAAAATTATATAAACAAAGGAACAAAAACAAAGGGAAAATTACAAAGAAAATCCTAAACAACTAGAGATACAGTAACAACAGAAAGCGGAAGAAAGTTGGCAAACAGAAACTATCCAAATCAGAAACCTAACCACACACCACCAAACTGTTTTGCCAACAGACCCTATATTGCCCCCAAACTAACAAATCACAGGTTTCAATTGTTGTATAGCATTTAAACTATTCCTGTGAAAAAGATAAAAAAATAAAAAATAAATAAATAAAAAAATAAAATAAAGGTTTAAATTGCTTGTATTTTACCATTACAAGTACCTGTAGATTCCACATAGCATACTGTATAATTCCTGTTTTATTATCTGAAAGTTTATGTCCAGCAACTAGACAACCTTATTCCAGACCCTACAAATTTGACCATGGTATCGAGTTCATTGACCTCTTAGACCTGGTCAATAAAAAAGCCTCATCAAGGTAACCACATTATTAATTGAACTTTAAGGAGATCAATATTTGGAGGACTCAATGTTCCTAACAAGTGGGTAAATTAATGATTTTAGGATTAAGGATTTCATTTGGACTATAAAGCCAGTCAGTACAATTGTTGGCTATTACTTATTCAATACGTGTACATATAGAATCAATATTCTTTAGATTTAAAGTTAAAGAAACAGGCGGGAACTGTGATAACAAGAGTCAGACTAGTTTTAACTTTTAAATATCAGAATTACATTGAAATTCCTTAACAGTTTAAGTCTGTCAGATTGAAACAAATTATGTTTGATCAATTATTTCTAGCACCTTCTATTTTATTCCTTCCAGTGAATAAAGAGAGACACGATTTGTATGACTTGTCTGAAATTAGGCTATAGCCCTCCCCAGACTATCAGATTTTGTTAATTGCTGTATGTCCATATATAGTCATGATGTGCCTATATATGGTCATGATGTGATATAATCATTACCATATTTAGGCATGTCACATGATTTTGTCAAATAAAATCTGATAGTCTGAACAGGCCTTTAAGACAAAGTCTGATCAAATTTGTTGAGACTGAGAGGAAAAAAAATCTGACACAGTTATTTTTTATAATGTTCTACAATTTTTTTTGTAAACAAATGAAAAATATCATCCATCCAAGGAAACACATCCATTTTCCCCTGTTTTCTAATTCTCTGTATTCGGTTATTTCTTTAAACACCCTCTTTAATGTCTTTAAATATTAGTAAGTACAATATATCAAAGTATTTTTTCTTTAAGAACTTGGCATTAAGATGAAATAATTCCCCTAAAATATAAAGGATATTTTTCTTGGAATAATAGCGCTAATACGTATTACAAACTGCATTCCATATAAAATGCATAAGTAATGGCAGACAACACATGCTAAATGCAAATGCATATAATGCTAGAAATTCCGTGGGGAGTGAAAATGTTGTGTAAGTGTGCCTCATAAAACAGCAGGATGAATAACATAATTATAGTATTAAATTCATCGCAATATTTTCACATGAAAAATAGACGACTTACGTCAAGGTTAAAAGTGGAAATTCCATATGCTCGTATACTGGTAATCTCACGCTTACGATTCGTTGGTTACATAAAGCCAATAACAGTGGATGGAGACCAGGATATTTAGGTTTTAGCAGGCATTTGTGGATACAGTACCGGTAGTTGTGATATATTTGAAACATTTACTTTGTATATTTTAATTACTGTAAATGCTCGAATGAGCGCCACGGTGCGTATAAAATTTTTGGAGGCTTCAGCGCGGCACTTATTTGAGAGCAGGACTATTTGAGAGAGAAATATTGGCGAGGCACTTTTCATGCCCGTTCCCATGTTACTATGCTTATTCCCGTGGTTCGGTAGACCTATCATAGGTACTCATCATCATAAATAAGCATTTAAAACCCTGTTTCTCAAAGTGTTTCATTTATACACAGGGTAATATATTTATATTATCGAGTAAACGCTGTGGCGCATATTCGAGAGCAGCGCTTATTTGAGCATTTACGGTAATTAACTTCACTGTTAAAGTTATTTTTCAAATTTCACCACTGTACAGTTTAAAGATTCAAGTTTTAATCCAGGTTCTAGAGGGAACAAATTTGTTGATGTTGCACAACTATCTAAATAGTTGTTTGAATAAAAACTGTTAAGACAGGTTTTTTAATATTTAAAAACTAGGAGAAAAAAAAAATTTCCACATGACTTTAGCTTTACAGTAGATCTTGAAATGCCTCCTTCAACTGAAAATCAGATGTAGACTATAGAGGGGGCACTTTTTATTTTTGTCTATTGAGCTTTGAATTTATGAAAAAAAAAGAAAATTGACCAGCTTTGTATATTTTTGATATCCTACAGTGCTTTACATCAAAGGGGATGAAGCAATATCAATTAAAATATTTGAAATATAGGTGGCAGCATACAACTGAGTGCAATATGTATTCTGGTACTTTTAAATATTTGATTTGTCTCTAAAGCAATAGTGTGTAGGAGGCTATGTCATTTTGTGTAAAAGTCCTATCATTTAACAACATAGGCCTTTGTCTCATTTGTGAAGGAAACCATGAAGAAACAGTAGATTACTTTCTCTTTGAATGTTCTAAATTAAAATGAATCAGAGATTTAATATTTTCTGAATTGGAAAGAGATCTACGTAACCATGATTTAGACATTCATTGGACTAACTTCATTTATGGTTCTAATGATTTTAAACAGCATATATTTTTAGATGATCTGTCTGATATAGATGAAAATCTTTCAATCATCTTTAATAAATATTGTAAAAAATACATTTAACAAGCATGGAATTTAAGATCAAATATCTATAAGAACATTAATACTAAGTACCACCAATATTTTTAAGTTGCTTTTTTTAATTATTTAATTATTATTATTTTTTATCTTTATTATTATTTATAATGAATTTGTTTGATGGAACATTGCCATTTGGCTTTATTTACCGAAAATTTAGTTCCGTAATGATTTTCGTAGTTTAGTTGTTTTCTTCTTTTCAATTTTCTGTTGATTTTAGTCTTTTGGATGCACCATCATTTTGAATGTGTGCTACTGTAATAAAAGTGTTTCCAAATAAAAACTAACTAAACTAAACTATGCTTTTATTTTAATTATTATTATTTTTTATCTTTATCATAATTTATAATGAATTTGTTTGATGGAACGTTGCCATTTGGCTTTATTTACTGAACCTTTAGTTCCGTAATGATTTTCGTAGTTTAGTTGTTTTCTTCTTTTCAATTTTCTGTTGATTTTAGTCTTTTGGATGCACCATCATTTTGAATGTGTGCTATTGTAATAAAAGTGTTTCCAAATAAAAACTACTAAACTAAACTAAACTACATTTACCACACATTACATAGGACTTTCAATACACAGGCTATCAACAGAATTATGTCTCTATCTTTTTAGGACAATTGCATTGATTCTACCACACTACGCCTGTCTACTGCCCTTGTACTGAACTTCATAACAGCATAAAACATTGTGAACAACCTACAATTTTGACACCTATTTTGTATACCCACATGTCATAGATAATACTTTAATTATATAGTGTATAATGTATGTGCCGTAATATTTAAAAGATGATTGACAGATAGTTCCGATGCATTATAATTTCGTGATCCTTTAAACTTTTCAACTTTAAATATTATAAGCCGGTTTATCTATATTTAAACATCATATAATATAAATTTCTATAGCAGATTAGTGCAGTTTAGAAAGTTTATTCCAGCATTTTGAATTGGACTTGAAAACTTCAAGAGTGTCACGGAAGTGGTACTTCATTTTTGTTGTGCATAGAAAGATTATTTAGTGCCAAGTAACATTTGAATCATAAAGTATGAATTATTAGCAAAATAATAATGTGTTATTATAGATAGACTATATCAATATTCTGTCATAAATCTGAGAACACCCTTAAACATTCTATTAATTCATTTAAGAAGATTATGAAACTCTAGATTCCAATGAGACAGAATGAAACAATTCCAATTTTTTTGTTGATTTATAAACTTTTTTATGATTTTAAGCCATTGTTCATGCAAAAACTTACGGACAGGGGGAATATACCAAAATAGGAAATATGGTATATAGAAAAATTTAAGATTGTTAAAAATATTTTTAAAAACATTCTTTAAACAGGCTACATTGTATATTAGCTGCATGAAAGTGACCCTTCTTATGGAAATATGACTCCAACTATTATTTATGTGGCCTAGTCAAAAAAAGTAGGAGTATCAATTTTTTGAAAATTAGTCACTTGAAATATAGGGCCTATCAGTTTCCATGCCAAGTGCCCAACATCTGCCATAGAATTGAATGTACCTTTAGTATGATGTTCATTCTTTACTACAAGTTGATTTTTTTTTACCCATGATTTTAATATCAGATTGAGGGTCTTAGGATTGGACCTAAGGCCTTAGGATTGGACCTAAGACCTTAAGATTGGACCTAAGTCCTTAGGATTGGACCTAAGGCCTTAGGATTAGAATGACCATGATAGTACACTGTAGCTTACACCCCAAAGAGTGCTGATATCTACTGTATCACAACTGTGCTTGTCATTGTCCATAGCCTGGTCTCAAAATAATCAATACTGTCTGTGCACCTTCATTTCTTTTTCCTAATTATCTCACTTGCCCGGCTTTCACGACCCATTCTTAACTTTCAGTTAAGCACATAAGCTCATTTCCATAACAGACAATACATTTTGGTAAAGGTATGCCCATACTTACGAATTGATCGCACCCTAATTAAAAAAAATACAACAGTGATTCACAACACACACACACACTACATTATTGTTGTTCAATTCGTTTATCATTATTAGTTTTACAAAAAGTTGTCTATGCTACTTAAAAAATCTCAATAATTCACACTAGGGCCTACATCACTGCTGTTCCACTTGTTTATCTATTAATTTTACAAAAAGTTGTCTCATCATACAAACAAAATTTCCTTTTTCAACCCCCCCTTAAAGGTCACCAATTCCCTTAAGTTAAATTTTAAATTCTTTGTCTAAACACCCAGACGAATTTAATTTCTTTTGAATTATTACCGGACATTGCAGTTGTGTTTTTGTAGTGTTTAGTGACCGCTAGTTACGGTCAATGTGATAGCTATAGGGTGAATATTGATCTTTGAGCTGCGGTGCTTTTTAAAAAAAAATTCTTCAAGTTAATCTTGGGGACTACTCATGTGTTAATATAGATTTGGCAAATTAATGGGATTTTTGTCAGTTGGAATTCTTCAAAAAATATGTTAGATTGCAGGGTTGCAATCTATTTAAGAAGGTAGAGAACTAAATGTTGATTCTATAGGTTATTGCCCCTCTTCTCTAATATCAGCTGTTTAACTATACTTTGGAAAAATTTCCATATTTAACAAACAACTTTTCTTTTGGTTGTACAGTAAAAACTAAGCACCAACTTAAGCTGGTACCAACGTAGCCAGCTGCATCACGTGTGTTAAAGTTGGTAGACACCGTTGGAGGAAGTTCAAAATATTAAACAAGTTATTTCATTGGAGGGAGAAAGAGCATTATACATTTTGTATTTTTATCTCAACTACTCTGCGTGATCATATCTAGTTTTAATTCTTTTAATTTTATGACTGCAGTATACTGTAGGCTTCAAAGAAACTCCCTCGAAAGATCCATATAAAGATTGATCTATAGATCACAGGTCATAGCATTATGTGCTATATTAGAGGAACTTATTATTATTATTTTTTTATCGTGTATGAATAAAAATAAGCCACAGGCTGTGATTTGCAAAGTCACTGAACTTGCTAAAATTTTCAAAAGGCTTCTATAAGGCATTTGTATATATCACAAAATGATCACTACCAAACCCAAAAGTTTAACACCAACAGGAAACAGTGAGGACCAATGCCATTTTGTCATTGTGTCTTTCCTCGAAAAGAAAATTTTTAAAATTAAATATGTGTTCTTCAGAAATTGTCTTTTGTTTCGGCGACCGACTCGACAGAGATTTGAATCTCTTTTTGGCGTGCCAGTCTCATTTAATTTTGCTTTTATTTTAATTTTTCGAAATGAAGTATTGATTGGGATTCGAACCCTACACTGTAGGTGATCTGATTATCATTAGGGTGCTCTGCCAATTGAGTCATATATAACTTGGGATTTAAACCTTTGGATTTAGATATTCGTAATGGATAGTGATTTATCATCATCTTCAGATGATAACTTAATATCAAAGCCCTTCAAATGGAATTATCCGGTTCAAATATTTAAACATTCTCTGTTGTTTCTGGTTTCAGTTACCCCTATACTATACAAGGTGCACAATATACAGTGTCACTCTATCTAATTTTATGGCTGATGATTTATTTCATCACAAAAAATGGCCACAACATTATTTTGGTCTCATTATGCACTTGATGGCTATCAGGGTTTTAAAAGTGATTTCAGATTGCCATACTACAGTATGGATTCAATATTTTTCAAATGTAGAAAAACTTGAATAATTATAGGTTCTAATTTGTTTTTATCATAACTCATCATATCACTTAAATGCTGTAGAATGCAACTTTGTAACAAATTTGCAAAAAAAAAAAAAAAAAGCAGCAAAATCTAACTATTACAAACATTGGTTCCCTGGTACCTCAAGTTCCCATATGACACTTAGGCATCAAAAATATTTTCACAAGTACTGTGCTAAAACCAACCGTTTTTATTGCAGCCCTTTATCTCTACCGACTTTTGAACAACCGAACTGTTTTTAATTTGTAAGACGAGACTTCTTTTTATTCCTTGTGTTTCGCGAACACAAAATATTCATTTATTTATTTTATTTATTTATTTTTCATTTTTTTTTTTTTGTGGGGATGGGGGAAGTTCGCGAAACTAGGTCTAAAAGAAGTCTTGCCAAACCTTTTCAATATACTTGGAAGTGTTTACATTTTTAATGGGTTTCTTTTTTTTAATAACTTAATATTTTTCATGTTTGATGTTTTTGTAATTAATTTTTAATTTTATGTCATCATTTTATAAAAAAAATACAGTAATTCAGCCTTTGGCTGCAAATTTGTGTTTTTTTTAAAAATGTTTTTGCAATAAAGATACCAAGATACTGTATATATAACTATAAAACATGTTTTGCACATAAAAATATACAATAGTTTTAATAAACCTGGGTCCTAATGTAAACAAAAAGAAGTCCCCAAAGATAAGGAACAACATGTCTTACAATTCTTTTGCCTACAAAAACCCATTCAAAAAAACATCCAACGACAAGTTAACAGTCAATAATATAATAACGCTAAAGTGCAGTACGCCTCTGAGTAAAGTTCATCGACTCGGTCATTGTTCTTTGCGATCACTACGACAGTATAACATTTCTACTTATTGTCTGAATTCCCTGTGATTTCTATTTACATTAGTTGTAGGGTATGCAGACCCATCTATTTCAATTGCGGTATTTATTTTTTTTACAGTTAAATAAATACACGGCTATTTTGGATTACAAATCTCAAGTGTCCTCCTTTTAAACTCAGGATGAATTGTAGTGATGCAGCTGAATGGAGGTCTTTCATCCATTGTCATTTCGAGTTTGTTCTGAAGGAATGGTTCCAACAAGTAGGGGGGGTTGGCTCTTGAACCAAGCCATTAACCCATCAGTCATTGATACCAAAGTGGGGATGGATAGACCTCCAACCCAGTATTTAGGCCTAGCAGAAAGACTGTTTTACCAATGTGGGAGTCACTCTAGATCCAGGAACTTCACACCATGTTCACACATTGATGTAAAGTGTTGGTAATTAGCACAGTGTCTATACCTCCATGGTCTGACTTTAAAAAACTTTGTGAGAGACTAGGAAAATACTCATTTCCACTTTGTTACACAGAATTACTATACTACACTGCAGAAGCCTTGATTTCTTATTTCTTTTCTTTAGTTATTGGTTTGAATTGGCAATCTCAGTAAATTGTACAATTATAAAACCCATCTTTGGAATTGTTGTAGCAATGGGAAAAAATTGGTTTTGTTATAGAAATGATGATTATATTTTTGCAACTTACTAACTTCTTGAATGTACAATACTTTGTTTTCGTCTTTTGTAAACGTGTTAGATATTATATTATTTTTCCAGTAAATTGTGAAATGTTAATAAAATGTTATGCAATTTTTACTTTCTTTATACAGTATTATTAAGTAATCATTAATCTCTTTGATTTAATAGATGAATTGAAAAAAAAAAACAAAGAATGGATGAACAATTTCTCATCTTTCTACTTGAGCCTAGATTTTAGAACTTGTGACTCATTTGACGTATGACGTATGGAAATGTACCACACTAACCAATATCAATAATACTGTATTGCATCAAAAAACACACTAATTAAATTCAACTTTATTTACCCATAGACTAAGCCCAAGTATACACAGTGTGTTCAGCCCTGGGGAATTCACATAAATACAAAATAAAATATAAAAAAGTTGATATTACTATATAAAAATGTTATATAAAGACAATGCAATTAGTTGGCATTAGTATCTATTAGACCAAATACAAACTATATGCTTTAATGTTTCACGATTTATATATAGAAGTAATGTGCCTCGGGAAATAATAGGAATAAGTGTACAGTGTGAGAGATAAATCTTTTAAAGGACATAAAAAGCAATAAAACTAAGCCTATGAAACAATGTTGCAGTTACTGAAGGACTCTTTGTATTACTGCTGTACCTCGAAGATTAAGGTGCTTATGAAACACTGAAGGAGATGTGCAAACATCAGTTTCCTGGGAAAAACTGACGGCCTGGGAACCTACCATTATGAAGGGTACAATAAGAATTTACTAATTTACACCCCTACAGTAATTTATTTATCACAGATATAAATGTAAATAATAGTTATTTATTTAGATATGTGTTTGGTATTTTTTAACTTTTAAAACTTTAATTGTAACCTTGTATTTATAGTGAAATTTGTATTTTTTGCATCTTGTAAAATTTATAATGAAAAGTTAAAGTTACTGTACATTTCTAAACCTTGGCTCCAGAGGAAATGGGGAATAACACCCATTATATCCAGTTTGTAATTACAGATCCCTATAATGAAAGATCCTTTAAATTAAAGACCCCATCCAATTAAAGAACATTTTCTGTGGTCCCAAATTAGCAATGTCTTTTAGCTTTATTAATCTAATCAGGGAACTTTTACTGTTAATGTATTACTGTTCCTTGTTCTAATTAGAGACCAAAGCTGCTAAAGACAATTTAAACCTTGGTCCCAAAAGTCTTTAATTGGAGGGAGTACTGTACTCAAAAATGTGTATTTTAACCGTTCCCAACTCTTCCGTCAGTAAAGTGTTCAGTGTCTCTGAAAAACCTGTTGTACAAGAAAGCAACATTTGTTGGCACTCTGGAGCCCATCTTAAAAAAATTAATACAAAAATATAAGTTTTATTAATTATTTCTGACTGTTCTTATCCATTTTAAAACTTGATTACTGGTTGTGTAAGGTATAAATACCGAATTATCTGTGTATAATACTCGGAAGTTAATACGAATAACTATGCAATAAGATCCATAACACAACTATAGACAAACAGAATGCAAACATATAAACACAAATTTAACTCAGCATGTTCATTCTTCAACCCCCTCCAGCCCTTGGCTTGTTGCAGGCATTTTTACTTTCACGATCCACTGACCAAAATCTATAGGTATTAGACCTAATCATAGGACCGGTATCCAACAAGAAGAACCTAATCTTGATCATATCAGAGAACAACCGGCCAAACACATTCTTCTCGTATTCGTCCGTCTGCTTGAGCAGCTTCGCAAATCCTCAATGCAAAAAAGAAAGACAAACAATAACTTCAAATCGAAATTTGAATCAACAACAGAGACCATGGTTGAGTGCAAACCACATAGTATTGTTGACGCAACAATTTCGGAATATATGATAAAGGCAATAAATTGAAAGAGTTGGTGGATGATTTTACTGTTAATTTATTAAAACTATTCCTTGTTCTAATTAGAGACCAAAGCTTAAAAGACAATTTAAACCTTGGTCCCAAAATTAGTCTTTAATTGGAGGGAGTACTGCACTCAAAAATGTGTATTTTAACATTTCCAAACTCTTCCGTCAGTAACATGTTCAGTGTCTCAGAAAAACCTGTTTTACAGGAAAGCAACATTTATTGGCGCTCTGGAGCCTGTCTTTAAAAAATTAATACAAAAATACTGTTCTTATCCATTTTAAAACTTGGTTACTGGTTGTGCAAGTTATAAACACTGAATTATCTGTGTACAATACTCTGGAGTTAATACGAATAATTATGCAATAAGATCCAACACACCTATAAACAAACAGAATGCAAACATATAAACACAAATTTAACTCAGCATGTTCATTCTTCAACCCCCTCCAGCCCTTGGCTTGTTGCAGGCATTTTTACTTTCACGATCCACTGACCAAAATCTATAGGTATTAGACCTAATCATAGGACCGGTATCCAACAAGAAGAACCTAATCTTGATCATATCAGAGAACAACCGGCCAAACACATTCTTCTCGTATTCGTCCGTCTGCTTGAGCAGCTTCGCAAATCCTCAATGCAAAAAAGAAAGACAAACAATAACTTCAAATCGAAATTTGAATCAACAACAGAGACCATGGTTGAGTGCAAACCACATAGTATTGTTGACGCAACAATTTCGGAATATATGATAAAGGCAATAAATTGAAAGAGTTAGTGGATGATTACAAGTTATTAAAGTACTGTCAGTTTGCTGAAGTTTCTCTTCCTCTTTTCTATCAAAAAGATAATTAGAATGTACATAATAGGAATAATAACAAAAGCAACAATGATATTCAGCAAAACTGTTGAGGAAACAGCAACAACAATAAACAATTAAGACCTTGTGTAATTAATATAAATAATAACATAGCTTGTAACTTTTGTTATTAATTGGTACTTGCCCTGCCTATTTTTCCCGCCTACCTGGAAACAGTTCATGTAATAAACAATTTATTACAGGCGTGGTTGGTTATTCTTGTTTTGATGGTAAGTTTGTCCTTACATTGAGTATCACAGGGTATTCCTGATGATGACAATTAATGTTGAAATAGTGGATCCCAACACAATGACGTGTATATATTACTTGGAGTATATATTATACTTTCTTATCTGAGATTAATCATACTTATGGTTTGTGTTAATTACCCATACTGACAGAATAGTTCAATATTTTTTATTTGGTAAGAAAGAGTAAACATCATATTTACATTCATCATTATAAAAACCAGGTAAAACTGCATTTTATATTCCAATACACATACAAGAGTTATCACCGTACATAGTACCTCATTACTTATAAAGACTTCCAATAAGGATTTCAAAGCATTAATATTAATTACTCTCATTGACCTGGAAAGAGCTAAGGGTAAGAGCCTCATTAATTAAACATAAAGGCAATCAGATGACCAATGAAAAATGACTAATGAAAAAATGTCCTAAGGTCCAGTAATTCATTTTCCACGTCAATGATTTTTTTTTATACGTGTCTTGTAATGTCGGTTGTTCCCTGATGTAGTTTTAGTTTAAAGTTTGTTTGAAAACAAAAAAAACAAAAAAAAAAACAAACCAAGAACAAAGTTTCATTATAGTGGGATTTCCTAAAATATATACAAAACAATACAAAAGCTTGTTACAAATACAACAAACCTACATTCAAATAAAACAAATTTCAAAATAAAAAAAATACACTATTTTGATCTGTCTTTTGTGGGAAGTTAACTGTGATACTTTCAAATGCATTTTAACTAAATTCTTGTGATTTGCATTTATAAATTCAGCGAAGATTGTGGATTAGAATTGCCAATGGAATAATTAAAAAAAAAGTATATAACAAATTCAACAATTCTATCTAAAAACATAATATTCATGTGATGTAAATTTCTATTATAAAACAATACAAAAGTTTGTGATTTTACTTTAAATTTCAGTAACTTATTTAAAATACTAATTTTTGACAAAGATCAGATATTTATTAGTGGTGGCACTGGTAGTGTATATATAATATGATAATATGAATGTCACTCCAAAATTTGACAAGGCCATTTTATTCTATGTTTCACTTTTAATTAAGCACCGTTAGCAGTGACATTCTTATTATTTGTACTTATAATTAAAAATTGGATTTTTTTTTTTGCACTGTGCTTTTCTTCTAGGGATGAAATGAAGAATGAAACTTTGTTTATAAGGCACTGTATATCCTTTCTCAGGAAGAAATGTCCATCTGTAATATTCTTAACCTCCTACTCCCTACCTTCTGGGAGGAGGAGTGGTGGGGAGGGGGTGGTAGGGGAACCTAACTTAATATAAATTTAGACATAGAGGAAGGAAGATGTCATTTCTTGACACATATTTTTTAACAAGTACACTTGTAAACCTATTGTGCTATTGTGTCAATTTCCGGCTTAAATTGATGGCAGAGTCACGTTCAATATATCACTGACGTTCAGCTCCTTCAGATTCACTTACACGGGATAATAAAAAAAAAGACAACAATCCACAACTACAAATACCAGCGATAATATAATAAGCCTAGCACACCTTGACCTAAATAGATACTACGTACAAGACTCATCCTCCTAATGCTAATTCATTCATAAAAATGCTCATTTGATCTTTGGAGTTTGATGTAAGATATGATATGATGTGGTTAATATTGTAGTCTGTCTTTTCTAAGAATGTCAAGAACTAAAATGAACTTGTAATTATAACGTCAATAAAACTGTATACATATTTTTGGTTGACATCTACAGTATGTACAATATAATCTTCGTTTAGGTTATTAGTGTTCTCAAACATAATTATTCACACAATAATGTAATTCACGAATACAGAATGCAAGCATATTTATGATATGGGGCCCGTTTGATGTAAGATCTGGTATAATGAAGTTTAAGGGCATTAAAAGCCTAAATGATCTTTTAATGATGTCATTAAATTGCATTTTTTTACTTGACATTATCCACGTTTATGTTATCAGATTTATTTAAACAATAATGCATGTCTAATGCCATTCACTCATGCATATTTGAACTTTGGAGTTTGGTTTAAGCTATGAGATCAATATTGCATTCCGCCATTTCTAAGGATGTCAAGAACTCGATAACTTTTAATTATGACGTCAACAACATTTTATACAACATTTATCTTTGTCTACGTTTGTATCTATCATTGCTTAGGTTATCAGTGTTATTTAAACATCCTTAAATGCATGTATCACAACTATTTCTTATTCACTCATAATTAAGTTCATACAGTAGATGAAATATAAGTAAAAGTTGAATGTTCAATAAAATTATTGTTATTATTCTTTTCACAACTCGTATTTCCTAACTCGCAAATTGTTCAAACATGCATCTCAATTTTCTAGCTTGCCCTAAAGTAACACACATATTAACAAGTGAGTTTTAGATTCTGATTCATTATACTATTTGGATATTAAAGTAAAGTAGCAGAACTGACTTTAAAATCTAATTTCCAAAAAAATTAATAAGACTGTATAATAAAATTTAAAGATTGGGATTGAATTGGATGCATTTTCAAAATTTACCTTTGATAAACTTTTTTTATAAACTTAAAAAAGTTTCTTGAACTGGAATTTTTTGAGTATAAGGCCATCCACATGCTTCCCCCCACCCCCAAGAAAAAGAGAGAAATTACTTACTTTCATGTTCAAGGAGGTTGGCTATTATCTGAGGAACACTGGATATAATAAACTATACAATGTACTGTATTTCAACTGAACATTTATCTTTCGGTTTGTTAACATATTTATTTATATTCATTTAACATCATTTAACAAAAAATGTTACACTTTTTAATTGAAAAGCTCGTAAATTTCTAACATTGGAAATCTGTCTTTTTGTGTGAGAGTCACTGTACATTGTTTGGTATCTCTGAAATTTGCTGATGTTTACTTAATTCCTAATCTATCTGAATTATTCACATGCACATGTTGTTATTGACTTACACACCTAAAATTCTTTAATATTATTAGTGCAAACACTATATGTTATAATATTTACATTAAACTTCTAGGTATGTATATGTTAGAAATTTCTAATTATTAAAAGAACTGGTAAGAAATACCATAACAAAATACCAAGGTCTCCTATGAACTTCATATTTATTACCCGAGTCAATGACGGCAAAATGTATATGTTTTGCAAGAGACAGCAACCATCAATATTTAAATACAATTTAATCCTTGTTTATCTACAGACACAGGGATTACTCTAAAGAAAGGGCAGTAAAGTAAGTCTACATAAAGTATAGCATGATAACAGTTAAAACTTTTCTGAGGGAGGAGGAGGGGGAAGAATTAATTTTAAAGGCAAAGATACAAAAGCAGAATTTAAATAAACATAGTTACATCCCTGGTACTAACATTTAATCTCAAACATATATTTAACATGTTCACTAAATCAAGCTTTATGGGTTTGTTAAAAATTGAAAGGAGATGACGGGCACAGTAAATAGAATGGAACACTCTGAAAATAAAATATACTTTAGCACCACTCCTTTGGGAGACTCCTATTGAGGGGACACTTGTTCAGCCAGTACAGTATAGGAAAGTACATCTTTTAACACTACAGTCAATCCCATTCAAGGGACACTCTTATTAAGGAGGGACACTTCTTTTGGTCCCAAAGGTATCACTTTAATAAATAGGAGTTCTACTGTATAACAGTTCATGTACTGGGTATGACATTGTTTTTGGATCCTAAAGCTGATGAAGACTGCTATTTCAATCTAAAATTAAAGCGAGTACTACAACATTTCAGTCTACTACAATCTTTTCATTTTGTACTACTGTATAGGTATGTTGTACTGGGTGTGTGCTATTCATAATAAAAAACAATAAAAATAACAATAATAACAACAGCAACTACTAATTAGTTATAAAGCCCTTCTAGTGTTCCTGATGATATGGTAATTGTACCAGAGAGGTAACAATCAAACTAACATGCCACAAAATGTAAAGCAGATTTTACTTTACTTTAACTTTTGTTTAATCAAATGGACTGTATTTCCACAGTATATCAATCTTTTTGAATGGTGATAAATTTTCTCAGAAATGTGTTTATTACCCGGTAACCAGGAAGATATAAAATGTTACAGATGCCAGTGTAATACTAATAGTATAGGCATCAAACCATGAAGGTATTAAAAAATGATTTAACCACACATATCAACAAAATCTCAATCCTACCTGCTTCGACTTCAACTCGTTTAACCTCCTCGCCTCGTTAAGGGCGACAAATTTACGCATAAGATCCCAAGACACGTCCTGCATTTTGACGCTACCCCGTCGTATCCGAATACGAAAATAAATATTAGAAACCTCTTGGCATAATCTTCGAGTGAAAGGTGGTAGTTCTAGTTTGATAGATTAACAATTAAACTAGATTAGTTGGCAAACCAAACTATAATAATGCTAGCTGAACTGATAGAGCTATCTACATCACGGTTCAATGAATAAGTTTTCACACATTGTTATTCTGGGCCTTTATATCTCAACAAAAGCTAGACTATTCCATTATGTTATAGGGGATTCCAAAATTTAATATTAAACAACAGATCAACATTTAAAACACAAAAATAACTTTTAATTTAATTAAGATAAAATTTTCTAAATAAAATGGTTATTGTAACAAAATGTTAATGTATATAAGAATCAATATTAGGATTTATGAAATTATAAATTAATATTCATTCTTTCAAAATTATAATGGAATAGTCATTTACATTTAAAAGGAACTTGGGAACCAGTCCCAATCAAGGTATATTTTGTTAGGGTTGAGCAAGTTTGTTTAAACTCCCACACAATTAAGTATTTTTGTTTATTTATACGTAATAAATTTCTAATAAACTTATTAACCGATAAAATAATACATTTGAATAACTTATAAATTTTGTTAAGTTAAAAAAAAATTATGCCGAATATAAACAAGCAAAATAAATGAATATTATGGTTCTTGCTCTGCTCGTCCCTGTTCTTCATAATTGTTTCCACTATTTGTTATTCAACAAAATTCTATGTACAAATTAGAAAGGCAATAACTATGATGCCTACACAAAATATATTATAAGTATTTGGGGCTTGCCATCCTACTGTCGCTAAATGTTTAAACTGAGTAATTAGCATAAGAATGTGGCAGTTATATACAAGTAAAGTGAAGCTGCAATATTTTTCTCATAACTTTGGCAAACATTTCAATAAATAAACTATTATTTTAAAGCTTAAAATGTTGAGAATATGAATACATTGAAAAGTCAATTTTCTTGCTGCTAAGCCTCATACCATGCCCACACAAAGAGATTAGCTCATCCATCAAGCATCTCACAAGGTCATATCATCATTTTGATGGGTCACCCTCATTAAAATAAGGTGGTAAAATATGACCTGGTGTTGAAGTTCACTATTCTGATGGCAGTGGTAATTGATTTGGTTGCTGTAGGTTTAACTTCCCACTTAATTACATTCCTTTACACTCTTTTGTTTATACACCATTGATAGTGACGCCTTCTTTATGTCTGGGATAAAGGGGCTTTGAAAAAGGAAATGGTTCTTTCCTATTTAAACATCATAAAGAGAAAATGACACAAAGTAATAAAAAAAATACATATGTTGGAATAAAGTGATGTAAGTAATGAATGATCAGTACAGTAGATCAGTTGGCAGAATATATTCCGAAATTGTTGGTCTGAATCAAATAACAATCCTAGGTTTTTGTTTATACACTTTAACTTTACTAATATAACTTTACTAATAAAAAATATAATAAATTTATTTGGTTTTGGGAGGAGGAAGAGGAGAAAGCAGTATTTTCAGATCCTATTTTCAATTTCTGAATGTACAAAAAGTAAATATTAAACAATAACCTTCCAAGATTGATTTATTTAACTGTCAAATTCTTTTTTGTTAATTTCTTGTAAATAAATTTTTGATATCTTTTTATTTGTATTTTCTGTAATTTCCTAAGACTGGGTTGATAGGATTTCGAGCAAGAGTGTTCATCGCTATCATCAACCCTAGCCATCTTAGGTTATTTTTTTCTTGTTTGTTATTTCTGTTGTTTCTACTGTGTAAATTGTATTGTAAACTTTTTCTGGCTGAATAAAGAATGAATGAATAAATGAATCGTACGGTATTTCTATGTTCAGCATTAAGAAGGCAGCTCAACAACATGTTCACTATGGCAAAACAAGTGTAAGAATAATAATGCTAACTCTGATCTATTTTATACCTCCATTCTCTGATGACTATAACATGCTGTGGAAGCAATGGACAAATACTCTTTTAGGTAATCTGTATAAGTTATTTCACCATATTTCGTGGAATACAAAAGTTCCACTCATACAGTAAAGAAATCATTCCTGGATCGTGAGATTGGGAGCTTGATCATGAGTCGTGAGATCGGGAGTTTGATTGTGAGGTCGTGGGTTCAGGTGCCCTGGGAAAGGCACTTTACTAATGTTTGCCACTCTCCACCCAGGAATAGGAATGGGTACCTGGTAGAATGGTGTGGCATTGAACATATGGGTTGTGTGCGTGATACTAACCAGGGTGCAGAGAAAGTTGCACAAAATGTGCTGGTTTTGCCAATTCAGAATCCATTGACCAGGGAAGAGTGATGCCAGCGAATTGTATACTCTTCAGATTACTATATAAATTCCGATTCTAAAGAAAAAAATATGCGATATATTTAATTTTACATATGCGGGCAGACAATAACTTTTTGTGCGACTTTCATGCTGAATGCTGGACACTTGGAAGGTCTGCAACCTGCTTCATCAACCATGGAAGAGTGAGTTGCCTCAATGGTTTGACCAACAGTTAATCATTCAGCATATACATTAGTGAACAGGACAACACTGTTTGATTGGTGTTAAATCCATTGTATCTATATTAATTGGGTCCTGATTGATAAGGACATGGAAGGTGCCTACCCTGAACCCATTATGGTCCATGGTTTACTATCTGTTCTCCTTACATAAACATTTAGACTAGGTTAAGGTTAATATGTTTAACATAGGGTAGCAAATATTTATTCCACAAAGATGTTCTATGGATAATTGAAAACCAAATTGGTGTATGAATATTAATTTTTTAAAATTATTTTTGGTATGTTACAATCGCCATTAAAAAAAAATTATTCTTTGAAGATTTGTGAATTTTGTTGTAGATTTACAAAAAAAAAAAAAAATTAGAAAATCCAGCAGCAATATTTGGAAATAACAATGGTTCCATTCAAATAAAAATGAAAAGTAGATGTGCAAGGCCCTAGGCCATGAAGACTGCAAAGTTTATAGAAAATACCCCACATTGTCAGGCCGAGCTTAGTTTGGCAGCAACTACTGTAGGAACGTGTAACCTTTACTGGGTACCGAATTGTAAAAAAATACAGGTAAAGCGAGTGAGGCACAGTATTGGAGGCATGCTCAACAAGTGTTCCTGCTCTATAAAAATGAATGCCACTCTGTAGTCATAACCCTGACATACACTTGGCCAGAGAAATTTTATGGAGACCACAATGCAATGTTGTGATCTTTTTCAACAAAAACCTCTTAGATTTCCACCAACAATCAAGAAATAATGGATGTAACTCTCAGTCGACACAGTGTCTAGCCAAAGTTCGGTGAGACTTTTTTATTCCTTGTTTCGCATACTTATTTATTTAGATTTTCTAAATTAGAAGGGCGAATGAAATAAAAATAAACCTTTGTTTCCTTATTTAGCAAATAGTTTTGCCAAAATCATCCAGATGAAGGAGAAAATAAAAATAAAATTTTACTGGTGAATGTTGTAAAATAGGATGGCTAAATGCTTCAAATTTAAAGGTAGAAATATACATATCTTATCTTTGGAGATTTCAAGACAGCGGTGGGCGTAACAAAAATAAAGAAAACTTTTTTTTTTTTCTGAAATTTCTACATTCTCGTGGCGGCTGGTGTTCTAATAGGCCAAAAAATAAAATGTTATTTTTAATCAAATCATCAATATTTGCAGTCGGCGGGTTTGCTAAACAAAGTATAAAAAAAAGTTTTGCCTTAGGTATTTTATAATGTTCCTGTCAGAATATGTATTTTTTATTAAAGCTTTTTATCTTTATGGTTATTATCATTATCAAATTTATTATTATCAAGATTATATTAGGTCAATATAATTGAGGATGTTATGATAATCATACCAAAATGATCTGTTATTCGAAGGTTAATAAGTAATAATATAAGATGTCTGTTGAGCAACAAAAGGGAGTTAACAACCAACCATAAATTCAATATGGTTATCATTGAGGCTTACCTCAACAGTTCAATGATCGTATAAGGACTATCACTCCAGCCCCAACTAATTAAATTCAAATAAAAGCTGTTGTTAATAAACTTAAATATAAGTCAAATATTATTTTCCAAACAAACACAATAAGTACAGTATGAAATCAATGGGTATTATACAGAATGTGAAATTCCAATCTATTGTAAAACAACACCGATGTATAGTAAAAGCTGAAAACTTTTGTTTCGAAAAGTCGGCACCAGAGAAACAATCAGACCTCAGTAGGACGTGAATCTTATCTGGGGGGCAATCACAAATTAATCTAAAGTGTTCTTGTAGCGGTTTATTTAAATCTGAACAGACTTTGCGGTGTTAACGGCTTGTATCAAACATAGATAATAGTTGATTCTTTGTCTGAGATTCTGAATAGACCAAGTTTGTGGAGAACTTCAAACAATAATGTTCATTGACACAGCGAGGCGGCAAGGATTAGCTTTCTGGCTTTAGAGTTTGTGACATGTATCTGAATCATGATGGATAATATTGAAAATTGAAATAAAAACCACAATTTTTTAAGCCAAAACCTTATAAGCAAGTAAACTTTGGTTAGAAATATTCATTCACATTTTGATTGAATTAGTCATTCATTCTTAAATAAAGTATTACCAATAATTAAAATCGACAGGAAGACTAGAGTATCTATACTACCAGGAGCAGATTGAGGATTTGAGGGAGGAGGAGGTTCAAAGTGTTTTAAAATGCATCAAAAACTAAGGGGGTCCGGGATCTCCCGTGAAATTTTTTTCTTCTTAGATAGCCGGAAATGAGCTTTCCCGACTTCTGAGGGGTCTTTTAACTTTTAAGTTCTTTATAGTGCAAGGTTTCCCCTATCCGATCTACACAACTAGGCCTAGGTAGGTTAGTGTGTATTTTTTCTAGCCCAGGGGGACCCAATACATTTTTTTACGTTTCATCAGAGGTGGGAGGTGGGGGGAGGAGGATTTCGTCTAAACATACAGTACTGAACCCCCCACCCCTGATACTGACTACTATAGAAATACTATAGAAAAATTGAGACGGAATATTAAAACTGAAAATCCTTGCTAGATGAGGTTAACATAAAAGTACAGTGAGTTGAGATACTATCAAAAATAGCTTGAAAGAAGGGAAATTTTTGATAGATCAGTGAACACAATCAGCGACCCTGAGCTAATAGTGGTCATGTGACTTCCATTACAATGTAGCATTGCAATGTAGAATTGTGTTCAGTAAAATGTATAGAACAAGGAAGTGTGATAAAATGAAGACCCAATGACATTGCAAAGTGGAAAGGAAAGGAAATATTATATGCATGGTTTTGAAATTAATAATAATGCACTCAGTGTAAAAGTATAGAAAAACAATTTATTAATATTTACTGTAGCATTCTCCAAAATTGTGCTGCATCGTTCTGTCAACACAACTTCAGATTAAGTGCTGCATGTCTTAAAACTGATTACGGTGGTGGATTCAGGAATTCAAAATAGAAAGGTCTTGCTAGAAAGCCAATTTGATAGAGGGTCCAGACAACCATGCCCCAGGATGGGGCTGAGGTGCGAAGTGTTACGTCTATGGCACTTCTGGGTGGCCGGAAAAGGCATCCTCAGGCTTTGTTGAATGTAATTTTATTTCTCCCCCACCCCCCAATTTTGTTGGGAGGGGAGTACATCTGAGTATGTCTCTTTCCTCTTTGAATATGCTTATGGATTAGACTAGGAACACAACCATAAAAATACTGCACTGCACAACAGATCACAGTGGGCCTATCTATCAGTCACAACTTGTTTGTATCAAAACAAACTTCATTTTGTAGGATTTTCTCCTCAACATTTAATATTGATTAAGACATTTACTTAAATGACAATCCTCTATATGCCATACTTGCATGTTGATTAACTTTAATGACATTGGTTATAGTCTACTTACAGATAACTAGCAAACAAAGCCAATGATTAATAAAGACACTGTTTAACTCTCTAACAAAGCTACCGATGACGTAGGAATTTGAAAGGAGAGATGGAGAGAGAAAGGATTCTTACTTACCTAATCTGTAACAATGAAGCTTAATTGATTCGGGAATACAAAAGGATCAGGTGGGTGGAATGTAGCAACAGGTGATGGCTAATCATTGCGTTTAAGCCCTGGAGCTGGTAGCATTGCTCCTGTCCTTGGGTGAGACAATTAGGAAAGTCAGTCAGCTCTTCAGAAACTTCAAGTGGAAAACAGGCCCACGACCAACAAAATAGGTTGTATGTTGGTTTTAGCTGAACCCCTTATTAAGCAAACCACCTTTGCAATATCAAGTATCCCCCTCCTAACTATAAATATATAGTATAGAATACTTTTCTGAAAAATATATCCCTTGCACCTAGGTACTCCCCGGACCTTTCCCTCTCACAGAAATTCCTCTTAAGGGTTCTTAATAATTTTTCGCTTACATCGACATGGCACTTAGATTTTACTTGTGCCTTATAAATTAACTTATTATTATTTTTACGAGTCTGGGAAACACTGACAGAGAGATGCCTTAACAAAATAATGGTGGGCAGAGCCGTGTTAGTCACTGGCAGATGTATACAAATTTTATACATCAACCAGTGAATAAAAACACTGGTAGCACTTTATAGTCCAAATTAAATTATTTATTACACAAGCTTTCGTCAGCAGTCTATGCTGACTTCATGAGATCATGGAGGTATAAAATAATAATAATAATAATAATAATAACAATAATAATAATAATAACAAAAATAATAATAATAATATTAACAATAATAATAATAATAATAATAATAATAGTAATAATAATAATAATAATTTTGATAATAGCAGAACCTCTATTAAGGGAACACCTTTAGGACCAAAAAGGTATTCCCATTATAGATGTCCTTTAAATAGGAGTTGGCTATTACAGTGCTAAAATATACATTCCTTCCAATTTGAAGTGTTCTCCTTAATAAACCAAATCATAGTTTGAACTGCACATGCCCGGATCAAAGTCAATCGACATAAGCAACACACAACATGGGTTTATTTGGATTGACCTTGGATATGGACATGCGCAGTTCAAACTACGAATTGGCTTATATGGGGTGTCTCCTTAATAGGGATGTCTTCATCCCCATTAAGGGAGGAGTTACAGTATAAAAATGTCATCATAAGATTACAGTCCCAAAAGGGCCAAAGAGTTACCTTACCAGAGCGACCTACAAATGTATGCAGGACACCCACTAAAGTTCCTTGAACCACACACCAAGTTTTCAGTTTTTCCCATAAAATAAGCATTTTTGAGTGTCTGCATATTTGGTAAAATATGGATGGCAATCAATGCCGTAGACAGGATTTTCAAACAGTGCGGGGACAATATCAGGGTAGACCCACTTTACGCTTAAATTCAAACAATTTGTGGACCCATTTTACGCAAAAATATGAAAAATCTGGACCCATTTCCTTAAATTTTACCCATTTTAAGCTAAATATGGGAAATCTGGACCCATTTTCCAAAAAGTGGACCAATTTTAAGCATAAATTACATAATTTGGAACCATTTTTAAAAATGTGGACCCATTCTTTGTGGACCCATTAGAAAAATTGTGTGGGACTGTCCCAATAGCTGGCTATGGCATTGATGGCAATTACCACCAAAAAAGACAAAAGTGAATGTCTGAAATTATTTTATTGATTATTTCTATTAATATTTTTTTTTTTTGCATTGAATCATGATAAAAAAATATGGCACCTTCATTGTACACTTTTTCTGATACAGTACCTGCCACACTGTTTTATATACTAAGAAATTATGAATATGATTTTAATGAAAAGGGTACTTGGGGAACTTTTTTCCTGATTAAATTTAAATAGGGGTCAATAACCTCTAATAATCGACCAAAAGCGTGCCCAAGTGAAAAGTCAATGATTCTTTGTTTTATAAACCCAAGGGCACTGCAAATAAATATATGTTAAACCACTGAGTCAAATTGCTGCTTGTCAACTTTACTGAAAGCTATGTACTACCACTTATATGTCAAAATGAGATAAACTACAGAGGGCGGTATACTGTCTTATAATATTTCCTCTTCATACACTGGGTCTATGGCATTACATGTGGTACCTAGTCCTAGACATTTTATTCGTCTGATCAGATATGTCTGATATAAGCATATATAATCATATAAACTCTGAACAAACATTGTTAAGCCCTGTTCAGACTATCAAACTGTATTTGAAAAAAAAACATGCGACATGCCTAAATATGGTCATGACGGCATCACATCACGACCATAATAGGCACATCATGTCTATATATGGGATACCAACCAGAGTTTATTGTCAAAGAATATATGATGATGGTGTGGACATAGCATTAAGTCTGACAAACAAAAATCTGATAGTATCTGCCATGTTATGCTATTTTTATCCCTATAATGGGTAAGAAAATACAACACAAGGAATGTTTAAGAGTATTTATGGTTTTATAGAACCGAAGATGTATATCAAACTGTCACATGGTACCAGACAAGACTCCCAATGCAATTGCTTCGTCTGAGGCCAACAACCTCTACATTGGAATTTCTTATGAATATCAAAATTAAAGCCAATAGTTAAATGCATAATGATATATTTAGTAAAAACTAGTAAAAAATATTTGAGGACCCTGTAGGAAATATGTACCAATAAAATTATTTGTTCTTATTTTTTGATGATTTCAGACTCAAAATGTTCTTATTTTTTCCATAGAAAATTATTATCTACAGCAGTATATTACTGTACAGTATTACAGAGGGTATTACAGTCACACCTAATGTAAATAAGGTACAGATAAGATTTGTTGTTTTTTTTATTAAAAAAAATAATAAAAAACCCATTTGACATTTTACCTCAGCCTCAATTTGTTCTTAGTTTGTTTTTAATTTTTAAGCAATTTCAGACTCGGTGTTCTTATAAAAATAAGTGTATCTATACTGGTATATAGTACAGATATAAGTATAGATGATTAATCTTAAGGTATTCAGTATAAAATTAAGTTTTTTCCAATATAATTACTGTTAATTAATTTTCAATAGAACAGACTTTTAAAAAAATATTTTCATTGTTGTTAGTAATGTATGGGTATATCGCCATGCTGTCTATGATTTTATACCAAAATAAATAAAAATAAAAATAGTCATAATAAAAATAATATCATTTATAACTAATATTAACAATTAGAATAACAAGGCAGCACTTATAAGTGCCATCTGCTGTACCCAGTGACCTTTTTCGAGGTCAGATAATTATTACCCCAGGTCAAAAATAACAGGTCACACACCATATGACCTATTCATATCCCAATGCAGCTAACTCAGCACCAGGCCAATTCCATTCAAAATCCAAATTAAATTTTACTAGGTACTGATTTATAGTCTTTGGTGAGAGACAAATAATAATAATATAAGTGTCTTAGCCATGGATAAAAGCAATTGGGATCAGGACTATATTTGAAACTACAACCTGCGTATTGGAAGCCCAAAACTTTACTCCTGCACAACCCTAACCTTAAATACTATAGCTATTTAATTTTATCCCAACATTTAAACTAATTTAGCTGGGTTATACTAATACTGTATAAGCCCCTCCCTTGAACACAAAATTGGACCGATTTTTGGGGGTGGGGTTATACCCAGGAAATATCCTCTTTTCAATCAAAGGAAATTTTCAGCAACGGCTATCGTACTCTATGCCTAATTCAAAGCCAATATTTGATATTTCTTTTAGAGTACTTGTAAAAGTCAGCTACTCATTCAAACCATATCCTGGGCCTTTGCCTGAGGAAAAGCTTTGCAAAATTGGGCGCAAAGTAGGAGATGGGCTTGCACCCGAGGTGGGCTTATATCCGAGGAACTACAGTATAGGCCTATACTGAAAATCATACTATCTTAAGTTTCATTTGTTATGTTCAAAATACAAGATAACTTTATTGTTGCAATGCGATATTAACAGAACTCAGCACTTTAAAGACTATAACAATACATTTACTTTCTGTAGCTTGTAAAAGTCAGCTACTCATTCAAACCATACCCTGGGCCTTTGCCTGAGGAAAAGCTTTGCAAAATTGGGCGCAAAGTAGGAGATGGGCTTGCACCCGAGGTGGGCTTATATCCGAGGAACTACAGTATAGGCCTATACTAAAAAGCATACTATCTTAAGTTTCATTTGTTATGTTCAAAATACAAGATAACTTTATTGTTGCAATGCGATATTAACAGAACTCAGCACTTTAAAGACTATAACAATACATTTACTTTCTGCAGCTTGCGTCCATGCCGTGGACTTTATCAGTGCTGAGTTTCATCATCATCTTTAGTGTTGCAAAGCAGACTAAATCTCTCTTTTTTTTTTATAAGAAAACATATAAGAACAAATTGAGGCTGAGGTAAAATGTCAAATGAGGTTTTTTATATTTAAAAAATAGGAAAACCAACAAGACTTATCTGTATCATATTTGCAGTAGGTGTCTTTGTAATACCCTCTATAATACAGTCCAGTAATATACTGCAGTACAATACTAATTTATATTTGAAAGTATGTAAAAATAAGAACAAAATAAAAACAGTTAAGCTGGAAATTGACAAAAAAAACCGAGTCTCAGGGTAAAATTTTACTGGTTCTTATTAAAAAAAAAAACAAAAAAAAAAAAAACAAATGTAACACGGCTGCAAATTACTGTACTCAAAAAAATATAGATTGCACAAAAAATACAAGGTATAGGATTAAAATTACGAACACAGAATCAACAATAGGGGTGGTGCAGCAAAGGCAGAGGGTGGGAAAAATCCCCCGGATATCTACTGATTTATAATAAAAAAAAATTAAAAAAAACACTTAAAGTTTATGGAACATATTTTAAGTGGTATACAGAAAAATTATCTAAAAGAGCATTTAGAAGAAACGATCATAAGCAGACTATTGACATATATGGATGGACATAAACATTGAGCTACTGCAGTTGTGCAGAAATAAATAGAATATTAAACCAACCAACATTCTAGAAGGTAGTGACACTGGAAGTACAACCAGTGAATCAGTTGCTGCTGCTAGACTCACTACTTTCGATTCAAGATGCTTCTATTAATGGAAAGTTCATACCTATAATTATATACCCACTTTTGTGGGTTTATTGCTCTAAATACCTTGCTAAAAACACAATTGTCAGACTTGGAGCGAAACAAAGGAATAGCTAACGGGTTGAGTGGGGTCAAACGAAACACAAACCCAAGGATAGGGGCTGTTTGTTCATCATCTAGTTTAGCGATATTGACTCTAGAGAAATCACCCCTAGGTTGCATCAAATTGTATAATATCAGTTTAGTGAGTCAACTCTTGTTCCTTTTGAACTGAACAGTCAAGAATGATTTATTGGCTACTGGTTAAACTATAGGACACTGACTTTTTCTATGGACTCTCACTGTATACTCCAAGTACTGACTTTCAACACTCTGTTGATTTACAGAATCCGCAAGGAATTACTTCCAGGAATGTGACTACCTGTTGGATGACTGTAGACTGTACATTGTGTAGCCATGACTAAGATGCAAGCATGTTAAACATTCACAATGCTTGACAGTAATAATAATGATTTACAAAAATATTTTAATACAGGTATTATGAAAAGATAACATTACTTATTAAAATTAACACAGGTTAACAGAAATAAAAAAGGATTTAAAATTAATATGGCTTTCTAAAAAATATATTTAAGGCCATATAAAAAAAAAAAGCAGTTATTCGTCCCCGCCCGCATTCTATTTTTAGGCCGCATCGATTTATTTATTATTTAATATTTTGGCACAAATATTGTAAAATAACTTTGTTCGTAATTTTTACCAAAATCTAGGCCAATCTAGGCTTAGGAGTTCCGTTTTCGTGGTGCATCGCTGCCTCCTGCTGATCCTCCAGCTATCATCGTTCGTTATTGACCTCTCAGAATTTAAGGGGTCATTTATTTTAATAAAAATATCGACGCCGCCGTTGTGTGTTCATTTTAGAATACACACTTTGTTAATGGCATACGACATTTTCATAAATGGCTGGATTAATTTAGAATTGAGCCCATCCGCTGTTTGAATACTCTTTGTTAAAGATAGTGCCGCGAAACATTAAAAAAACTGGATTCGGAGTCTAACGGTACGAAGCGTCTTCGTCTTCTGATTTAGTGTTGTGAGGGTGGCGTTTCAAATAAATATGGTAACGCGTCTTAGTAACGCGTCTTTTGTGAAAAAACTAGGACGATCAACTGTTGTTTTTTTTTTATATGGCCTAAACAAGTAACAAAGATAACTTTCAAAAATGATGTGTGGTTTGAAGCGGTATGTGCATCGGGTACAATAGTAAAATAATTTCAAAAGACAAATTTTCTAATGAAATAAACGTGACCAATATGACGTTTAGAAATTCCATCTAGTATCGCAAAGGACAAATTCTTTGAACGTTTAAAGGAAATAAACCCAAATATGTGCCTTATAAGGCTTGTCTAAATAATGTTCTTTATTAATACTACCAATCAAAATTGAGTATCCAGGCATCTACAAACCACAAATTTACATTTTATGAGTGAAAATCTCTAAAATTTTTATTTCTCATAAGGGGAAATACTGTATCTAATTTTCCAGAGCCACCCAATGACATCAGGCAAGTTGGAACACATGAAATAATCATCAAATGTATCGATCGTCAGATTGACGGATATCAGTGCTATACAAATATTTACTATTATGATTATTAAACCTATAATCACACTGCACTTTCGTTTTCACCTTACAGTACTACTGGGTATGGTACATCCATTTTTTTTTTCTACCCGTAATTTTTAGCTGCAATATTGGTACGAATAATGCAAACATAACAAGAACCACCACCATCAATCTGATACTATATGTTCCATTTTTTGTTTAGTCAGTCAGTTTGTTATATATGTTTTCATGAAATTGGACACTTATTACAACATCCCCATTTGTTTATACATCATATACCATATTGAAAATACCCACTGGACCATCGTAATAATTCTTCTCTAGTTAGACAATAGTTATTTAATCCTGCAAAATTCCGATAGAAATTCGACACCACAAAACAACTTTACCCCTTTGGCTATTGAACGAATTCTCCCAGTCCTTAAGAAATTTTGATAACCTAAAGGTAAACCCATGACTGTATTGTTTTCAACAATACCCAAATTTCGTTTCAATATAGTGTTAATAAAGGGTATGTAGTTTTCAAACTGGATTAATTTTTACTTAGAATGGAGAAATCATGGGGCTTAGGTAATGCAAGTTGGCTCTTCTGGTTAATTAATTATTATTTTAGCTGTCAAATCTGCATATTAAAATGTATTATGAAAATAATTCTTTATAGAAATTAGACACTCAAAAAGTTGACAATCCAGATACGAGATTGAGGTGTATTTTGCTGTGCCCATATGTGCAATGCTACAGACTTAAATAGATTCACATGGACGTAGGCTTGGGGGGGGGGGGAAGGGTTGCGGACGCACAACCCCATGACAGCAAATTAGTTCCACTAAATATGACCATTAAGTTTTCATTGGGATAGGGATTTCGTTATTCTCAATTTCCGCACCCCAAAGGCTGTTTCCAACAGCAAGACCAAAACTAGCCTACGCAGCCCCTGTAACATAACAAAATACATATTCAAAGTAATTGGATATCATTCGAAGGTCACAATTCTGGGATACCCAAGCATGATTCTCCTTCTAATTATTCTTTTAAACATCTGTTTTTGACTCTCGGATATTTTTGCCAGATGACAAAAAAAAATTATTAGACTTTTATTATTATGCTCCTGGTGTTTTTTTTTTTACTCCGGATGCCTGAAAATTACATCTATATTTTTGGAAAATGTTGGATTCTTGAAAAAAAAAAAACAAAAAAAAAACAAACAAAAACAAAAACAAATTAAGGAATCATATATTCTTTCAATATAAGGGCAATTAAAAATTTGTATTTCTTTTTTTTTATATCGGAGATGGCAAGTTGAAGATGGTTGATGGGAAACAGATACTACTTTCTCACTTTTACCAAGTAGACACATTAAAAGCAAATAAAAGAAGCATTAGACATGATTCATATTCCCAATGTGAGTAGCCAGATTACAGTATTTTCGTACATTTTATAAAATAAAAAAAATTGAAAATAAAAAAACAAACAATTGGCGAGGCACAGAAAATGGATACGCGAGGGGACGAGAAACAACAATTTTAAAAAAATTTGGCCTAATAAACCATGAAATCAGGGACCAACAAATATTATTAACTGACATCATATTGGACTCTCCTATAACAAATTTTAATCTCTATGATTGTATTGTATGAGAATATTATAGTACTCACCTTTGCACCACCTATTCATCATCACCTCTACAATAGGTAATTTCAAAGAAATTAATTTACCTGGTTTACACCTGAATCAAATTAAACTCTTACCTGTGTTACAGCTGGTTTCAAGCTGTCACCAACCTACCTTGAAATGTCACTCTTGGGACTAATAATAATATAAAGTGACACTTTCAATAGAATGACATATACAAGAAGGGTGGCATTAGGAGGTGCCTTGTTTTTTGCTCCCTTTACTGCACCCTGTTTAAAACAGGTTACCCTTACTGATAAACCGGTCATCCATGCAAGAATTAATAATAAAGCTAGCCTACTAGGGCCTATATACTACTTTTTTTTTTTAATAAGAAAAGTTTGCCCAGGTATTCTTTTGCCAATTTCAGACTCAAAATGTACTTATTCTTTACTTATTTTACACACTTTTCAAAGATAGAAAATTATTATTGTACTGTAATGCAGTATTTAGAGGGTATATATAGTCACACATACTGCACATATCGTACAGATAAGATTTGTTCGTTTTTCTATTTTTGACAAAATAAAAACCTTATTTGATATTTTACCTCCGCCTGAATTTGTTATTATTTTTCAGAAAATGGCTCCTGAAGATGTCCCTGCAGTCGGCTGAACTGCTCTAACAATGGTCGAAACAAGTAATTCTTTTTTGCAATGTAATAATATTACTAACAATAATAATTATAATTACAATAACTACTTTAATAATAATAATAATAATAATAATAATAATAATAATAATAATAATAAAATAATAATCATTATATTTTCAATTACAATAACTTCGGTTTCTCTTGTTTCTCGTTTTATGCTTTTTGTAACCCGACTGTTTGTTCATTCTTTTACTGTCATTTCTGTCTGATATTTTTCACTTTTTAAGTCATGATTTTTATGTATGTGCAATTCAACTGTTGTTAGTTGCAAATAAAGTATATTGTACAGTATATTGTATTGTATTGTATTCTTATATAAAAGTTTAGGTAGAAAAGACCATGAAGTAAAACTGGGCTCTCACTGTCGTACGACGAATCCAACTTCGCTCCCCGTGAGCGACAGACGAACAGCAGTCTGAATGGATTGTCCTTAAAAAGGATCCACTGCACATGCATCATGGTGTTGCGTTCTCCGTGGAATCGCGTCGGCCAACGACCATCGAGCGAAGTGATTGCCCAGCTTAAGCATGAAGAGATGAATGAGTTTAACATGAAGGCATGAGGAGGTATCATGTATAGTTCATCTTTTATTGGTTGGTGAATGTGTGATTCACATAAACAATGTGAATGGAACATAAGATTCTTTCCAAACTGACATCAAACTTTCTTTTGAAAACAATTTTGATAAAAAACTTATTTCTACATTTTACTAAAGATTGGCTAATTTTATATCATATTCTATTTCATGCAATAATTCCCCTGGCCATTGGAACCCAGTGGAAATAAGTTTGGTGTAAAAAAATAGACTTAATGGTTAATCTAGGCATTCAAATACAGTAATTATCTCCCACTTTCTACTATAAATTATATTTTTTAATGCAACATGTGACTTTAAATGCAAAATATATCAAATAAAAATTCAGATGGATATCAAACCCACATCCCTTAGATTAACTACCCTGGATTCCTTAGGGTGCTTGCATCCACATTGCCCACCCCTTTCCAACATGTATTTATGAAATGCAGTCAGATTATCCCTGGTAGTAGATACCAAGATTTTTGTGGTATAAAGGTCTGTCGTTCATGTTTGAAATTAAGGGTGGAAAAGAGAAATGCATAAATCAGGGATGTAGTATGGTGGGTGGAGGTGGGCAAAGCCACTTAGTCTTGAAGATTCCCACCCAGTCTGAAGCTAATTTCATGGTCCTACACCCATCTGTATTAAACCCCTTGCCCATCCTTAAAATCCACTCCTATATTTATTAAGAGTTAATCAATGTTATCACCCACCCACCTTTCTACCACCCATCCTTAGATTTTATATAGCTACAACATCAGGCAATGCAAACAAGTCAATAGGATTATATTAAGTAAACTGCACAGACTCTTGCAAACAAATAGCATAAAAACCAAATTAACGTCAATAAGTCCTAGAATTTCTCCTGACAGCATATCTCCCTGGACAGACACTATCTGTTCACTTATGTCAAATGTTATTTAAATCCACACGGTAGATGTTAAAAGAGAAGTGTGCTGCCTCCTCCACTTCACTCAGACACATTGCTATTAACGTGGCAAATTCATGACTGCTTTGGGGGTCGTAAACACAATAACATCAGCTGATTTCACACGTGCTTCACAGACATAATGTTCTTCACCGACTTTGAAGCGTTATTTATGATTCCTACTAACCATTTTCTTGAATGTAGTTTGAACAAGGTGTAGGAGGAGACCACTTTGATCTTATTGCGTAACTTTGCGTTCTGGGAGTAGTGTCCTCTCAGACAAGCTCCCTAAGAGCTTCTGTATAGATAACTTTCACTCATCCATTCATTTATCTAAGCCTACCCAGAAAATATATGTAAAATAAAATTTCATATCTTGAAAAAAAAAAATGAATTTGAACTTTTCCCCTGTTTTTGTTAAACGTAGAAAAAAAAAAGATATTATTACAAACAATGTTGATGATATACAACATAATTAAATAAAATTTTCTATTTTTTTGTTTGTTTATGCATCCAGTAAACAATCACAAGTTACTAACCCAAAATAATTATAAACATTTGTATAGATTAATACTTAATTGGGTTTAAGTAATGTATATCCTTTTATTTATCTGACAAACCTTTTTGATTGTTTGTTTGAGGTACTGATCAATTTGAAAGACGGGAAGCAGATTTTTTTTGAACATTTACCCATCTTCTATCCAGAGAAAATCAATTTTCTTTTTACTTGTCAAATATATATTATTATTATTATGAACATGCCTGTGTAATATCTATATTAATATTTTATCTATGCTTCTTTCGGTGAAAGTCAGAGTTAGTCTGTGCCTGACCATTTTAAAATCAATGCGGTACTGTATAAGCCAGTCCCTGTTCATACTATGAATAAATGCCTTGTTGTGAAGCACAAAATCTTTTTGTCCAAATCTAGTACCGTACCATACTAGCAGTCAATTGAGAAATTACCAAAAACACAATATATTGGTTATATAGTATCTGCAATATACTATGGGAAGAAACTACTTTCTTTTGTAGTATAAACATTAAACACAGCGGGGTGATGGGAGAATATCTTTAAAAAAACCGCAAAAACCGAAAACAGAAACATTAGATAGGATAATTCACGTATCAATACATATTCTTAACGTGTAATTTTATTAAAAAACACCTCTCCATGTTTCCACACATAATTATTCTAAAATATTTTCGAACGACGCTGGGTTCTAACACCACAACAAGTGCTTGGCATCACAGGTGGTCTTACACACGAGTAGGCAGGTACAAATTGCCACTCAGAAGTTTTTTACGCTCTAATAGTTTTACAAAGTGGTATTAATCAGTTAGGATCCACTGTTCTTTGGTTATATTTTGATAGTAGAATCAAAAGGTGGAGAAGTTAAAGGGAAATCTTTCATAAGCCTGGCTATAATTATAAGGAAGTTAATAAATAATATGAAAATTCCTTTTTTAAAATTACAAATATACAGTACCTTTGCTTTTATATTTAAAATTTGTTTTCAATGCTTGATGTGTTCTTTTTTATTTTAATACAAATTATTTTAATAAACATTTTTATTGAATTGCACACCTTTTATGTTTTATTATATTGATCCTTACATTGTTTTATTTTATTATAAAAAATTTTTTTTTTTGTGTTTATATATTTTAAATTCCACTTGAAATGAAAAATGCATGTACCTTAAAAAGGTAATTTATTAATTAAGTGTAATTCAGTTCTTAACTGTAAATTATGTGATTTCTTTTACAACAAAACAATAATTAAAAATACCTATTACAATATTGAATTTCATTCATGTTAAGCACAAAAAATTAGGGCAAATAAACACTTTTTTTGGCTTAAACATGAATGAAATTTATATCACTAAGCCTATACTACACTTCAGAAGCTAAATGAAGTTTAATTGAATACGGTACCTATTTTATTTCTCAACATATTTACTGAGATGAAAATTACAATGACCACAGTAGATAGATAAAATTCATAACCTAGGCTTACAACTTAAAAAGTTATGATGCTTAATTCTGGTATAATATCTTTAAGAGTATCATATACAATCAAATATGCTGCTCAAATAACAAGGCCCTGGATAGCAGTGTCAGTTGCTAACTCAGTCAGACAAGATTGTGCTCAGTAGGGGACGAATGAATTGTGTGATAAACTTACCGCTACCGGGGTCAACCGATGCCTGTCAGAGAAACCACCAGTATCATCCTCTTCTAGAACGCCATCCGACTCCGAATACGACCATCTATATTTGATCCTATTTGGCATCGTCAATATTGGAGGTGGAGCAGCTGGAAGACTATTTTCTCTGACTTTAAACTTTCTACGCCTCTTTGAGACGCTCAGTGAACGTCGTAAGCTACCATCTACGACCGAGCTCATGAGCTTCGTTGCAGCATCAACAATAGGTGCTGCATCGAAAGTCTGATAATTAACGGACTGCATGTGGTTCATCGTGCAAACCTGGACACATCACGACACACGTCCTCGAAGAGCATTCCATAAACTGCTGCTAATCTAAACATAGCAGGGAACCCTGCTGTAGTCCACCAAGCCACTTTAGGCAACAAAGTTATTCAGGGCTTGACCTACTAAGCACAAATATACTTCTAATAAACCGATAGCTTAATTTCTCCAAGTTATAATAGAGTTTCTGTATAAAACTATAGTTGCCTCTGTTCTTCCTACTTTAAGATTAAAAGTTCTGTGTAGTAGGGACCATTGTAGTTGAAGGGGTGTAATCATTCAACAAAACATTTATTCTTGAGTGATTTTACTCAAATTACGTGACAAAAGGTTTGTAACTATGCTACCATTTTGTGTATAGCATTACCCCTCGCTGGACAATGAGAATTTTAAGCTGTTTTTGCATTCATTCATGCGAATTCTGCAACCACTTATTGAAAAACAAAATTATTTTCTTATGAATATTCAGTAGTAAACTGATATTATTAACAATATTTGACCTTTTTTGTAGCACAAATAAAACATGAAAGTAATTTTTCTATTCTTTGACACAAACAATATGACAAAGTTTGCAAAACAAAATGGCCTGGATAACTCGGTGTTCATTTCTCCATCACTTTCACTCTACAAACATTTAACAAAATTCCTATTACATTTTTTTTAAAGTACAAAATGGTTTGGCATACTTCTTTTAAGTGTAATTTTTTTATTTGACTTCAGACTAATTGCATGTTACTTAAGTACAAATAGCTTGCCATCAAACCTGTGCCAGGCCAAGATACATAGTCAATGCTTACAGTAAAAAGATATGAATTTCTACAGGATTTAGGTATTTGCTTTGTTAAAAAAAAAAAAAAAAAAAAAAAAAATTAAGCTAGATGGGGGTGAGGCATTTTCTTAAAAATTATTTCAACTTGATGCCGTAAATTGTCTTACATATGAAAGAGCATATTCAAAAGAGTTGAATTTTTTTTTTTTTAGTTTCTGATTTGTAATTTATTGGTAAAATTAGAATAGTTACGATGTTTTTGAACTTGTAGTTGCCTTTACAATGATGATGAGATGCAGTCGGGCAATAAATTACACAACATTGAACATTCTACCGAGAATTCTGTCTAGCCATTTACTGCTTTAGAAAGTGCGGTGGACATAGACAACATTTTATAAATGCCTGCCATGTCTTTGCTGAGGGGTAAAACAGGGGCATAGACTCGTTTTGGCCAGGGGAAGGGGTGCGTGGATTGAGAATGTGGAACTAATTCCCAATCAGAAACTGATCATTGTCATTTTTAATATTTTAACTCGCGTATTAGAACTAATTTGCCGACATGAATGGGAGTGCATCCCCTGCACCCCACCTCCTATACCACAAACATTGCTAATACCATAGATTGGCAAGTTATACAATCTATCATAAAGTAAATAGGCCTAAACAATTACATTTATAAAGGCAAACACTCTGCCCACCAGCGACCCATAAAATAATTGATAAATTAGGTCAAACTTACAAAACTATGGTAAAGAGAATATGTAAACTAAAAAAGTAAACTTTTCATTCTCTTTCAGTATTTATTTTATATAATGATTATACTGCATTGACACAAACATCTTTGGAAACTAATTACACAAGTGGATTTATTTGTGGTATGCCAGTAGTGTAAGCTGGGCTTTGACACCCCATTAATATTGCTTGTTATAGTCCTGATACCTCTCTGGTCAGAGGAATAAATTGACCATGATGAAAATCAAAAGTACAATGTATAGTAAGTGGACAAGGAATGTTGGCACTCTGCCAATATACACAACATGTAAGGCAAATGGAGTAAAATATTGTTTTCTGTTTGTGTAATTGCAGCATTGAAAATTAAGTAAAAAACATTTTTCAGTCAAGAAGTACAGTATATTACTATTAGAGTGATAAATTGGTTTTATTATTTGGGTGGGAGCATAAGAAGTCAATATACTATATTTCAATAAATATCTAATTAATATTAATAATATAATAATAATAATAATAATAAAGGAACTATTATTATTATTATTATCATTATTATTATTATTAATATTATTATTATATTAATTATCTTTTATTTATCTATTCTATCTTTTTTTCATTTTTACCACTGTAATGTATACATATGTAATATTGTATGATTACTTATCAACTATAATTAAAATTTTTCATTGTAAAGCACTACGTTTCATAGCTGCTTCCAGTGGTCGCCTTTTTCAAAATCATAAATTATTTCACTGTATTGTTTATACAGTATGCTATGACAATAAAGTTTATGAAATTGAAAAATAACATAAATAACACTTCATTAATTTGCCATTAAGATACATAAGTACACAAAATAAAAATAATAGCAAAACAATAATAGACGAATGGGATTACCAATAGGAAAATAAATAATTTTAGAATGGTTACAAGGTTGGAAAAAAAAATCTGATAATCTATAGAATTGATATTATAATTAAATATCATTATTTGGATAGTTGAATTAAAAATTATTATTGTATTTGATGAATGCAAAACAATCTTTTTATTATTTGGTCTTGTATAAATGTATTTGTATATCATAAAATACCACATTAACAAGATATCATTTGATCAGGTAGGCCTATATATTCCAATTGGAAAACAAGTGAAAATCATTTGATTTGCAGTGAATAAAATATAGATGAAACCCTGGATTGACAATTCAATCACCTTAGGCACTAACATCAATGAAAATAATTAATAGCAGCATAAAAAGTACAAGTTTATCCTTGACAACTTAACAAGTGGATTGCCATGGGCATTGGTGCAACTTGTACATATTTGCTAATCCAGGCACTTTGAGGAAGTTTTACGCAGACAAATTTTGGCGAATTCAGACACCAGGCAATTTTTCAGGTGGGTTGTAAAATTAGAGAAGCAGTTCATTGACTTTACAATACTTTTTTTCTGAATATCTTTTATAATATTGCTCAGAAAAAAAGCTTGCCAATGTGGGGTAGGAGAATATGCTGTTAAATATCCTAACCTTCCATCATCGCTACTACCCCTACCCCTAGGTGCTAGAAACTCCCCGGGGAAATACTCTATTTGCCACTACTAACAACCAATGAATTGGTATTCAAACCTACCAGTTACCTACAGTACTTACATAGTGCCTAACCCAAGAACGTAAGCAAGTGACTGCCTCTGACTCGAACCCTTGACCTTTCCATTTAAAGACCAGTGCCTTACTGATGGGCCATTTGGTTTAACAGGCAATGGCTATCAAATATCAGTTATCTGTACCATAATGTGCATCTACTAATTAATGCACTGAAATTTAATATATTCATTAAAATATGATATAGGCATATATAATATTTATGGTCATGAATATTTATTCTTTTGAATTATAGTAAACCATTGAGTTGGCCAACAATCAGCTGTCGAGTGAAAACAAGTTTTTATTAACACTATGATTTTATCGCAAGCATAGATACCTTCATAATTCACCATTTATCCACGATTTCAACAAACTCGCAATTCGTTAGTAAACTAAATTCATTTTACATTACCTTCATGCATTTTTAGTATTTTATATGCTTCATTTTAAAACGATCAATGTTATTTATTTTTATTTTAAAATGTTTGAATTACAAAATATTTTCATCAATATTTTTATCAATTTCATTCTTAATTATCATTTTAAGTGGTTAATTTCAAATATTTTATCAATTGTATTTTAATTGTAGTTGCTTTTGTGTCTTTGTATTGCCAGAGGAAAACAAATTTCCAGTTGTTTTATTGACAATAAATGTTACCTTATCTTATCTTATAATAATAATGACATTGGAGATATTTATCTTAGGGATTTCTGAAGTTCAGAAATCTTTAAGTTAAATACAGTTCGCCCTTCAATTCGAGACCACCTTTGGGGCCTGAAAATTTGGGTCTCGGGGTTGGTCTCCAATTAGAGGGCTAGCTTTGTGTTAAAAGGTTGAATATTGTTATTTTGCTCTTTGGAAAAGTGGTTTTGAATTAGAGGAGTCTCGGAATTAGAGGGGGTCTTGAATTGTACAGTACAGTACTACAAAGATCATACTACAAAACTCTTTAGTGACATGCTTGGGAAAACATACTTAAGCCAATAACATCAGACATCATAGGATCATACCCTATTGTTCAATAAAGCACACTTAAGGGAGGCTGAATAGCCCAGCCCCTGGGTATGCTGGCCTATCAATGAACTAAGCCTGATCTAGAAGAGCGCTACATTGGATACTACAGCGGCCTAAGAGATCTATGAAGGGATCAACCTCTTTCTGTAATTGATCTACCGACATGACCTTTACATCGCAAGAGAAATACGACCTGATTAATTTTTACATTTTGAAATCCAAGTGGAATTTGTATCCTTGAGGTAACAATTCACAAATGCTTAATATTTATAATGTTTAAATAATTTGTTCAGTATATTATATTTGTACATCCATTTGAAAATAGGTCGTTCAATACAGTTTGTTTTGCAACAACAGTTTCTATTCATAAATAGAAACTGTTTCTATTTATATCCTCTATTAGCCATTTAATATTATTTCACAAGCGTGAATAACAATAATTTCTAGCATTTGTAGCGTGCCGATATCCATTCTGAAGAAACGCTCATGGTGCGTTGACTTCTCCGTGGCCATAATCGACATATCTGAATTATTCATTATAATTATTTATTTAAATTTTTGAAGTTTTTCAAAATAGAAATGTGTATAAGCCTTTAAAAACAACACCTTTGATTTGAGACCTAGATCTAAATGAACACCAAAATTGCAACTATTGAACTAATTAATCCCAAATGCTTACAAACCATAAAAATTACGATAAATTATAACCATACAGTTCAATAAACCATTATGTTAAAAAAAAATCTTGCTTTTACAACGGAAGCTCGTTCACCAATGTGGTGTTCTTCCATGAGGCGGCGTATGTACATATTGTGCCTTTTACCATTAAAACTTAACTATAAAATGAACAACTACCTCACGAAAAATACAAACTAAAAGGAAATTAGAAAAGCTTAAAACCGAAAACCAAAGATACTGCCAAATAAACTGCACTTAAAAATTATGTTAAAATTATTTAAGAGAGGTACAAATTTCTGTGGTCTCATCAATAATATTAAACCATGTTCGATATAGAAACATAGATATTTATTATTTGTAGTCATTTAGAAAATTGCTCTTCAGAAATAAATTCAAATCTATAAGATAGAAACTGTATAAGAATTGAAAGAAATTTATGAAATATGCGGTAATGTATTTGAAAGATTCTTAGAAGGGAATGGATAACGACAAGACCAACTATATTTCTGGTACTGTATATCGAGTTCTAATTTATCAAATATTATGTGACAAATTTGTGTATATTATACCTATATAGGCCTATACAGGCATGATGATGTCATATTACACCCAAATATTGGCACATCACATTTATTGTAACATAAAATTTGATAGTGTGGTCAGAACTTAAGAATTATCATTCTGTAACCAACTGCCTTAAGCCACGCTTAAGTTAAGTTCTACTCCTTTCAGGTTACAGGTGATAAAGGTGTTGACAAATTGGATCAGGCATTTGTAGCTTATATTATTACAGGTGATTCTAAATCAAGTAATTAATTCCTTAATTTATTGGCAGTTGAATATAATAATGATGTAATTAATTAGCAGGGTATCAATTGTTCGTTAATGGAATTAATTATAGTGTGTAAAAGATCATCATTATTACAGCTGCATTAGAAAGAAAAGACACTATAAATCAAAAAATGATGATGTCATTTTGACGGCAAACCAGATTAAATCACTAATTACTAATTAACTCTTAGAAATAATGGTATTAGTATTTAATTGAGTTTAATTAGAAGTAAATTATTGATTGGTTAATTAATCCTATTATATTTCTTTTTATAAAAGATATAATGTCTATATTACTGTAAGCTGAAAATTAATTAATTGATTGCTTTCATTTGAAGATTAAAATGATAAATTGAATTATTTATTTTTAAGCTTTTTTTTGTTTGCATTTTTTCTCTTTCTTTATATATTTTTATGCAACCGTACCACTGACTTGAATACTGAAACCGTCTGCAGAAAAAATAAATAAATATTAATACAGTTCTCATTCTAATTAAAGACAGGGTCTTTAATTGGAGGGTCTGACCCTCCAATTAAAGACCATTCTTCTGACCCTCCAATTAAAGACCATTCTTCTGTAGCCCCAGCTGAACACCTATTTATATATTTATAATGATTATTTTTCTAGTTAAAAAGCAAAGCTCCTTAAGACAATAAAAATCTTGGTCCCTATTGAGTGGAAGAAGACTTGCATTTAAAATGTACACTTTCAGAAATATGAGGGGAAATATTTTCTTCTGTAAAAGTTTATTTAACCAGGTACAGGTAATAATATTTCATAAAAATAAGACACGAGAGTGTAGAAGGGTAAAGGTAGCCATATGGCACACTATATGTGGGTCAAATCTTCTCCATCATTGATAAATAGATATCTACTAATTAACTAGCTAATTAGAGGCAGAAGAAAACATGAGCAACTGACATAAACACGCTGGGAGGTAATACTTTGTTACATGATTCTCAAGGCATGGATTTAATAGCGCTCCAACCTCGCTTAAGAAAATAGGTGAGGTACTGTATAGGTCAACACGATATTAGATAGACACTGCTTGATACTGTCACAAGCGAGTTTCCACTCAGATATCTCATCAAACATGATCTGATTAACACCTTAACCCTCTTGTAAGCAGAGATTCCACTCAAATATCTCATCAAACATGATCAGATTAACAACTTAAACCCTCTTGCAAGCAGAGATTCCACTCAAATATCTCATCAAACATGATCAGATTAACACCTTAACCCTCTTGAAAATGTGATGAGATGGGGTATGTTATATTACTTTGTATATTACTCAAGCAAATTTGAAGGACCTTATCATAAGAATAGGCCTACTAATAATCGCATCATAGAGCCCAATCATATTTTTTAAAGCAGCCCAGGGTCACATATTCAAGTCGACCGTTCTGTTCACAGTTAGCACTTAAGTTGGTTTAGGTCCACACTTTCTCCTTTGCGCCAGTATAAAACATCAGAATTGACTGCTATCAAAAGTGACCTTGGCGACACAAGTTTGGTTTACATTCATATGTCAGCATTGTGGGACCTGAGCTGACTTTAAATTCAGAACAAATTTAGGTCACATTTGGGCTGGGTCAAAATTTGTTGATTGTGCACACTTACATAAAAGATGGCCCTGAGTGTGGATAGACTAGTAGGGCATATGCAGACACTGCAGAGACTTCATGTATAATCTTTTGTATTCAAAAAATAGAACTTATACCGTAGTTAATATTAACCATTTGTTAATAAGTGACCTAATTTTGTTCAACTCTACGTCTGGCTCGTCTTTTGCGATCGTTTTTCAGTAGATTTCCTATAGTCTTGATCCACATCACTGAATTTCACAATATTCTATTAGGTCTACAATAATCTAGAAAGAATTGTTGCTAACAACACAACATTTATTAAAAAATAAACTATTTAACAAGTGTCCCAACTGTTTTCATTTTTTAAGTTTGTCTCTTTTTTTTCATTTCTCTTTAAAAGTATCGAACCAGAAAGAGATTATCGGAGCCTACAGTAATCTGACAGTGCCCCAAATTTGTTCAACTTTTAAGTCTCTCTTGAATTTTTGTCCTTCTAAAGTTGACTTTTCCTATAGGCCTACTTTTTATTAGGCCTTGCAAGACTAGGTTGATGTTGCAATGTTTTTGTGTTTGTCTGCCAAGGAAATTAATGCACTTAATCAAAGGGGATCATTAATTAATTTAAATTCTAGAATCTGGTAGTTTTTTTCTTCCTTTTTTATTTCTTACATTCAGTAGTGCAGTTTTTCCTTTTGATCTACTACTATTTTCTATTCTGATTTCAATTTAATACAGTAAACATATTAGAATAGACAAGCCACTTATTTCGTCAGGGAGTCTGAAAATACCATTTCTGGGAAACTGGACCTTTTGTCAGCAGTGGTGTGTCAGGGATCTTGAAATAGGGGTTGATGGGGTAGCGTAAAGTTGAATTTGGGGCTCCATGATTAAGTGAGGGGCACTACCTCACAAAATAAGCTGAAATAAGGTGACCTCTGACTGTGGAGAGGGTGGGAACTTTTTTTGGGGGAAGCACCCTGCGTACCTCTGGATACACACTACTTCTGTCAAGGACCCCCTCGTCGGTAAATTTCCGGTGCTTCCAGTGTTTACCCCACATTCTGCCCTTCCCCCTCCCCTTTCTTTAAAATGTGTATTCTAAATAAAAAAGCCATTTCTTTGAAATTAACACAAATGCATTTTACTTTGTCAGATATTACACTTAAAAATCCAAAAATAGATATTCAAAATTCAAATGAAATTTATAAGATAAAGAATGAAATTAATTCTGACACTTTTCAGCACTGCATAAATGTTATTACCATTCAATGTAAGCCTATACCCTGGAAAAATGTATAAAACTACTCGATATAAATAGCATACTGTATAGACTGCCCTGGGACTAAGTTTTAAACTAACCTTGATATTACACTATCGGTTGTTTTATAGCTCTCTTTGTATATATTTCAACATTAAATTTAACAAGGGATTGCTTTTATGATATATGAAACGTGAACTTGATGCCTTTATCTGAACATAGAAAAGCCTTATCACTTACAGGAGTTCATCTACAAGAAAAGAGGGGAAAAAAGGCAAAAAAAAAAAAATTTCATTGCAGACACTAAGCCAAATTAAAGTATCTAACTCTTTAACTAAAATGACGTAACAATAAATCCTACTAACATTTTTTTTTAAGTTGTTTCTTTCAACAACAACAAAAAAATCCCTTAAATAACATTATAAATATAAAAATAAAGTTCTTATGTGTATGTAATTATTATATCACTCAATATTACCGTAATAAGAATATTTTTATTTTTTAAATTTGTATTTTGTTGTGGGTGTGTGATTGGTGCTTTTGTGTGTGAGTGTGTGTTTTTGTCGCTCTTTCCTTGTTTATGTGACTTTAATTGGAATTATGAATTTTTCTTGTAAATATAAATAATGATAATAATATAAATTATTTAAATATTTAAAACTGAAGTTTTTTTGTAAATGCAATTTTTTAATATCGGCAATTTTCATTTTTTTTTTGTATATTTGATTAATTTTTAGCAATTTTGAAATTTTCTTGTAAATATAACATTTTCAGACAATTTTTTTTGTTCCACTGCTGTTGTATGACTTTTTGATATGTTTTGAATGTGCAATAAATGAGTGATACTTCAAACTCGCAACTCGCATTTTCCAACTCGCAACGTGCATATTCCAACTCGCAAGTCGCATATTGTAACTCGCAACTCGCATTTCCTAACTCACAACTCGCAAATCGCAACTCGCATTTCCCAACTCGCATTTTTCAACTCGCAACTCGCACAAAAGAAACCCTCGAAATGAATACCTCAAATGATTATCCTGACCTTTTTGAAGGATACAACTTTCCCATTTCTATTTGGTATTTGCTTCTCTAAACATCATTATTTTCGCAACACAGAATGTGTTTCATATACCAGGATGAGAAACACGTTTCCTGATTTGTTTTTGCCTACGACCTAACAATAGCATACCAGTGTTTTTTACTGATTTTACTGACATGGACAAGGGTCGACTGTGGTATTTGTTAATTCTCAGCCTTAAACAACATTCTACCACATAATCACCAAATGAAAAGGTTATTTGTTTGGGATGGTGACACTGCGGTTTAAGGTGTTAGGTGCAAGTGTACATATAATCCCAATGTGAATGCATTAATACTAAGATTTAAATACAAGAAATCATATTTTAAATTTTGAATAACATTAGCCAAGGAAAGAACTATGGAATAAACTAATGTTTTGAATATTTTTTATGTTTATTTTTGTTTCCTTTTTTCATTTATATACAGTTTAGGCCTAGAGCGTTCCCAAATATAATGTCGTTGATAATCAGTCATCGCTAACACCACCACCACAATATTATTATTATATCAATTATATTTTCATGATAATAATAATAATTATAATACATAATAATAACAATAATAATATTAATAATAATAACAATAAATAGGAAATAATGATAAATAACAATAATAATAATATTAAATAATAGGCAAATTTATTTATTTTATCTTTTTATTGTTTCAAAATTATTTGTTAGTATTAAACCATATCACATATCTAGACAGGTGTTTGCTAACAGCATCAAAAATTAAGGAATTTACATTTGAAAAATAAATTTTGATCAGTATTGCAATCTGTCTCTTATACACATCTAGATGTGTATAAGAGACAGCACTACTTCTGTCAAGGACCCCCTCGT